>NC_058413.1:22097282-22206438 GCF_002201575.2 Neomonachus schauinslandi | reverse complement strand
CTTTCTTTCTTTCTTTCTTTCTTTCTTTCTTTCTTTCTTTCTTTCTTCCTTACTTCCTTTCTCTTTCTTTCTTTCTTTCTTTCTTTCTTTCTTTCTTTCTTTCTTTCTTTCTTTCTTTCTTTCTTTTCTTTCTTTCTTCCTTCCTTCTTTCTTTCTTTCTTCTTTCTTTATTCCTTTCTTCCTTTCTTCTTTCTGTTTTTTGTTTTTGTTTGTTTTTGAGACCTTTCAACTTATTAGATGAAGCCACCAACACTATCAAGAGTAATTGCCTTTACTTAAATTCAACTGACTATAGATGTTATGGGTTGAATTGTGTCCCCCCAACCACCACATTCATATGTTAAAATCTAAACACTCAGTACCTCAAACATAATTATGTTTGCAGATAAGAACTTTAAAGAGGTAATTAAGGTTAAATAAGGTCATCTGAGTGGGCCCTAATCCATATGACTGCATTTGAAGATAGAGCCTTCAAAAGATGATTAAATTAAAATGAGCTCAATAGAGTGGGGCTGTAATCCAATATGACTAGTGTCCTTACAAGAAGAGAAAAAGAGGGGCATCAGGTGGCTCAGCTGATTAAGCTTCTGACTTTGGCTCAGGTCATGATCTCAGGGTCCTTGGGATGGAGCCTCACATCAAGCCCCATAGCAGGCTCCATGCTAGGCAGGGAGTCTGCTTGTCCCTCTCCCTCTCTCTCTGCCCCTCCCCCCCTCTCATACACCCTCTCTCTCTCAAATAAATAAATAAAATCTTAAAACAAAACAAAACAAACAAGAGGAAAAGAGACACCAGCAATGCAGGCATACAGAAGAAAAGCCATGTGAGGACACAGCAAGAAGACAGCTATTTGCAAACAAAGGGAAGAGCCTCAGGAGAAACCAGTCTTACCAATACACTGATCATGGACTTACAGCCTTGAGAACTGAGAAATTAATTTTTGTTCTTTAAGCCAGTCATATTTTGTTATGGCAGCGCTAGCAGATGGCCTTTGGATTTGAACTACAACATTGGCTATTCCCTAGGTCTCCATAATCTCATGAGTCAATTCTTTAAAACAAATCTCTTTCTCAATCTCTCTTTTTCTTTCTCTCTTGATCTCCCTCCTCCATCTCTCCCTACCCTGCCAGATTCGCCTAAAGTCACAGAGCTAGTACACAATGGCGATGACATTTCGAATTAGCAGTCCCATTGCAGAATCTGTAATTATAACCACTATACTATATGACTCAAAATGTTGTATTGAAACATCAATTTTGTTTGAAGATTTGGGGAAAACATCACTTTTATATTAAAATAAGCAAAGATACATTATAGAGCAGAATGCAAAAAGTATGTGAAATTTTAATATGGAAAAGGAGACTTCAAAGAATGTTTGTTCTTATATCTGGTTTGCTTCAGGCTTAGGCATTTGATTCCGGGGGCGGGGGGGGGGGGGGGCGGGGTGCGGTATACATTCACTGCCCTGTGCTGATACGAGTATTTCTGTGAAAAACATGAAAATTATTATATTGCAGAAAGTTTCTCCTTGCTGTGTTGAATCTGTTTGAATCTATTAATATTTATAACTTTCTTTTAGGCATGTGCTTAAGCCAAACTCTTCATAACTTAGGTAAAAGTAAAAATATACTGAATATAGAAGTACATAAACATAGTTACATTGGAAGACTGTGGATTATCGACGTTGGTGATTTCACTTTCTCTCGCAGAATCTCAGTAATTTCACAGGCTTTGTGGGACCTAAATGGAAATCACTACCACCAAAAGGATGGCAGAAATCCAGGCCCCAATCACGTTGAGGTGTGCAGAGAGCTGAGATTTGGGACCCCATGCTATCAATTCTAAATTTGGCAGATGACACAAAAGTTGCTTTTAACACTTTGTGTTGTGGATTCTGTGGCTTTCAGAAAACACATTTTTCCCCTCAGTTGAATGGAGAAGATTTTGTCAATTGGAAACTTCACTCTACTAAAACTATAGACTCTTTCTAAACAGAATATGCCTTTTTTATCCTAAATGCCTTTGATTGAATTTTTCTGAGGTTTTCTTCCATCACTAAGAAACCTTGTTATCATATGGAAAAAGCCAGAAAGCCTGATTAAAAACTGTCAGAAGCTGGAGCCAGTCAGAATTTTTAGAGATCTTCAAAATAACACTGACCAATGAAATTGAAATATATTTCAATGAAATGAAATATATCATACAATGAATATATTTGTACAATCAGAGGGACCAGCTGGGCAGGTGTCTTAATCTCTGATTTTGAGTTTTCTCATTTGAAAAATAAAGATATTACATACATATATAGGTTTTGACATAGAATTCATATAGAAAAACTTAGCAGGTAGTAAGTACTTGTTGTATGAATTAATTAGGTAAATTTAAGGTAGTTACATACTTATATGTAAGTTCAGCCCATACAAATGGAATGGTCTACATGACTATTAAGAAATGTATAGATTTTAATCAATATCATCAAGAAATAGCTAAAGCATGTAGCTTCATGGTATTTTAGATAACATTACATGCCACGAACACTACCAAAAAATTCTCAACCACGTGTGAATCATCTCATTTTTACAAACAGTAACAATGAAATTTAGGGGTCACAGAAGTTGTAACTCACGGAGGATAGATTTGAACCTATGACAGTCTAATTCCTCAATCTTTGCCATTTCTAATGAACCTTCAATAACTTCGAAGTACAGGAAGTATTTTCCTCATCTTCCTGAATGATCAATCCATCAAAAAGTGTTTTCATAGGTAATTGCCTGAGTTAACACAACTATGACTGAAGCCACAGGTATAAATGTTCTGAAGTATAGAATTTTTCTGAAATTGTAAATGAAACTGTAAGTCAATGAGGCTTCTTGGTAACCTATACAAGTAAGAACAAGAAAAAACATGTGTTTATTTGACAGTTATCTGTAGCCTCAGTATATTCCATGGTACCATAGCTGATGAATCTATCATTCACATTTTCTAATTTTACATAATTCTAATTTTCTACATTTCTAATATTTGTATATTAGAGTCATCAAGCTAATAATTTCACAAATAGAGGTTTTTTTGTTTTGTTTTTTTGAAATCTGTGAGTAGCATTTTGGCAAGTTTAGGTCAAATTCAGATAGAAAACAGTGAGCCTGAGGGATGGCTTAAATATTCTAGCTAAACTTTGGGGAAGTCATCTTAATAGTAATTTTAATATTGATGATAAAAAGGAAAAGTTCTATAAGAACTCTTTATATTCTAGAAAATATGCTCATATAAGTGATCTCATTTCTTCTTTGTAAAGGCAGACAGGAAAAGTCTACCATTTTCATTTTAAAAATGAAGAAGCTGGGGCTCATAATGATGAAGTAATTTGCCCATTAACATAGGATCTTGAAAGATAAAGTCTATCTTGAAACTCATCTTTAAGCTTTATCCATCATTCTGTAAAAGTGAAAATTTAATGACTAACTGGAGCCACATCAAATTTATATTCTGGTTTAAACAATAAATATACAAATGTGGGGTTTATGTCACAGGGCTATTATGTCTTCATTTTAATCATTTATTCCTTGTATATTCAAGAGGAAGAAGGATATTTTCATAGAGAAGTGTCAATCTGAGTTACTCAAGTTAGATCTGGATAGATTATACAGAAATGTATCAAATGACCCTTATATCAGATGGATGCTGAATAACATTCCTTGCAACAGAAAAGACTGATTACAAGAGAACATTTTTCTTCAAGCCAGGGATTCCCAGCACTGCCTTTTTAGTTCCCCAGGTTTTCTTCAGAACTTTCAAAGGATGAAGAAATGTTTTGAAGCAAATACATATTTAAATTTTAAATTTTTCATATATCACCATTGTTTTCTTTGTGTGGAGGAAGAGAGGGGATAGATATTCTAGCATTTAATTTCAGTGTGAACAGCTTTGCAGGTAGAGTTTCTCTAGCATCATGGAGATGTGGCATATATTAGCAAATCTAAAATGCAAAGGGAAGCTGTGAGTGGAAAAGATGCTATATGAAGTTTCTAATTCAATAATCATTGTACACTGTGGGAAGCTTGAGTTCAGTGTCTTAAAGACCTCTGTCTAAAACCACTGGTGGCAATGTGAAATTTGCATCAGTTATCTCAACTGTGGGTGAGGAAGCTGGGGTATTTATATACCCTCTCCCACCACATCCATTGGCTGTTGACTGCTTCCAACATTAAATCTCCAGTAGTTCCATCTTGCTAGTGTCAGTATGTAGACATGAGTGAGGGGAAATGGGTAGACCCTCGCAGTATTTGCTATAGTCATCCCCAGACTATAATCCATTGCCCAATCCTGCACTTTCAATCTTTCCAGTCTTTGCTCATATTTGGAATATGTTTCCACACAGGATACTCTTAGAAAACATACTCATGTTAAAAAAAACATGTTCTTCACAGAGCACTGCATCATTGCCTACTCATCCTCACATGGTGCCCTTTATTGACAACAAGAGTTAAAAGTGATAACTCCCTAAACTACCATATCAGAGTAGCCTCTTTTCTCCAAGTCCAAGTTACAAACAAACAAAGGTTGAACACAATAAAGCAAGCAAACACAAGAAGACTAGAAAGTGGTAAAAGAGAAGATGGCTTACCTTCATTACTTGAAAAACAAAACCGTGCTGCGTTTCCCGGATCTCTTATTCCTTTCCATATATTCTGGACAGGGTGGTATAGAAACTCATAACCTGCGACTATCAAGAGGCATGCGCAAAAAATAGCTACAAGAAGAGCCTGATTCTTCTAGCTAAAGGATTGGGAAAAGAGTAGCCTAAAAACAACAAAAATGTTTTTGGAAATATCTGCCCTACTTCAGTCAAACCCCAAAGGAAAACTGCACTCACTCATGCAATTTCATTGGGCTGTGAAAGAAGTAGGTCTTCACCCAATCCTCTCCCTTTCCCCACACTATGGACATAGGCATTGCACTACAATTCCCCTGCCAGGTGCTATGCACAGGCCAGTGGGGATCTGATCTTTTATCTTCTGCCTGATATAACTATATAGAGGTCTGATTTCCCTTCCGGGATAGTATGTTTTGGGAGTAGTGGGAGTGCAGAGCAGGGAGCTGATCTTCCAATTCCCTACCTGCCAGCAGCCAAAAGTGCTTTAATTCCCCCACCAAGGTAGTATCAGCTGGGTGTAGAGGTGAGCTGAGCTTCCACCTGTCCCATGAAGCAGCAATGAGGCTGAAGAAGGCAGTGCAGGTTAGGGTTAGTAAGTACTTCTCTTTTTCCTACTCCTGGTGTCAGCAAAGCCTAGTGGGCAGCTTGAGCCTCTACAGATTCAAAAAACTGGGTGAACCCATAATAGGATAAACCCGAAGAAATTCATGCTCACACTTCATAATTAAACTTCCAAAAACCAAAGACCAAGAAAAAAAATCTTGAAAGTAACCAAGGAAAAACATCTTACCTATAGTGATATACAATTAAGATAACAGCAAGTTTTCAGTTAGAGTTCTAGCCATTCTTTGTTTGCCAAATGTGTCCCACCCTCACGCCATAAACTGTAAAATGGAAAGCCCACCCCTTACCATCCTCTTTTCTAAGCCTTGATATCCTTCCAAACTCTGCCTGCATTTCTGCACACTCCAATGCCTTCAGATAATTATGGGTTTGGGGTGTTTTTTCTTTTTAATATTTTGCCCAGAGTTTAGAATTGTTTTACAAGAGGGTCAATCCAATATGAATTTATTTCACTGTAGAAGTGGCGCTCTTAAACATCACAATTCTATTAAAGTCCAAATCACTTATGGACTATGAAAATCTGGCCCTAGCCTGTCTTCCCTACATTATCTTGTTTCATTGTCCCATTTGCTTTAACTCACCAACCACACTAGTTTTCCATAAATATTTCTAGCTAGTTCCTCTTTAGGGCCTTTTTACTTATTTTTTCCCCTTGAGATTTCTGATCATAACTCTTTACTTACATGTTCATTTTATTAAATTATCATTTTCTATGCCACTTCTCTGAGAAGCCTTACATGATCATTCAATCTCAAGAAGTGTTTTGTCACAGTCATTGTTTCCTATCACACAGTTTCATTTTCTCATATCATATATTACTGTTTAAAATCAATTTAATAAATTTATCCACATTTTATCATATTCCTTCCCCATCTATAATTTAAAATCATAGATCAGCATTCCACCTATTCTGTTCACTGGATCCCAACAAAAGAGAAAAGTTCCTTAACATACAGAAAATATTCCATAAATAATACATAATTCTGGGGGGAAAATTTGTCAATAAAAACATTTTTAAAGGACATTATAAATGTAATTTTTTCTACTAAAGGATTTAATATTTGTAAATGTGTAGACATTATTTCTCTAGAAATTTACTTGGATATACTTCAATGAAAGTACTCAACATCTTTTACCTTCCTCAAGATATCTGTTATTCAAGGGGTGCCTGGGTGGCTCATTCGTTAAGCGTCTGCCTTCGGCTCAGGTCATGATCCCAGGGTCCTGGGATCGAGCCCCGCATCGGGCTCCCTGCTCCGCGGGAAGCCTGCTTCTTCCTCTCCCACTCCCCCTGCTTGTGTTCCCTCTCTCTCTGTGTCTCTCTCTGTCAAATAAATAAATAAATAAAAATCTTTAAAGATATCTGTTATTCAATGTCAAGTCCCAATCCAATTAATTGAATTAAGAAACAAAGAAGGAAGGGGGTTCTTGGGTGGCCCAGTCAGTTGAGTGTCCGACTCTTGGTTTCAGCCCAGGTCGTGATCTCAGGATCATAGGATTGAGCCCTCCATCTGGTTCCATGCTCAGCGTGGAGTCTGCTTAGGATTCTCTCTCCCTCTCCCTGAGCCCCTCCTGCTCATGCACTCTCTCTCTCTAAAATAAATACATAAATCTTAAAAAAGAAAGAAAGAAGGAAAGAGAGAAGGAAAGAAAGAAAGAAAGAAAGAAAGAAAGAAAAAGAAAGAAAGAAAGAGAAAGAAGGAAAGAAAGAAAGAAAGAAAAGGAAGCAAGCAAGCAGGCAGGCAAAAGGAGTCGTATAAGTTTCCAGAACTAGGTTTGAGCAAATTTAATCAAATTTGAGCAAATGACTACACCCAAAATGAGTACTGGTATCATACTTAATGAACTCACTAGAAAAAAACTCATTAAAAAGAAGATTCTGGATAATATATTCTGGTCGATGGGATATAATTTTTTTAATTGCATAATCATTGTGTCTCCAAAATGTTCTGTATTTGTTTACTTTATGACAAGTGATCATTTTTACAGGGCATTTACTGATTACTCTGAAATCCAGCAGTGGGTGACAAAGCTCATCTCATTTCTTTCCTCTCCTTCCGTCTTATTTACTAGTTTACATATAAATGGTCTTGTGTCAGACAAGTTCTTATTTGAATCTGAATTGTGCTGACACCAGAAATATTTGGAAATATTTCTTGACATGTCATCAAGCATATTGTCAATTTGTACCTTCCAAATTTATACATAGACAGACATTCCAAATGCTGTCCTCGGCTCAAGCAAGATGCCAAAAATACTCTATAAAAGGGGTTTGTCAACAAGATCTATGTGAGGGTCTAAAACTGTTCAAAAACCCAACAAGGTTTTTCTCCATTTTAAATTTTCCATTTTGTTATATGCTAATTTTATATAAACATTACTTTATGAGGAATTATACCCACATTAAAATAATTTAAATTTTATGAAGACATGAGGAAATCTTTTTTATTTAGAAATATTTCTTATAGAAAATTTAGATGGGAAAAAATCAAACTGTGTACTTAAACTGTAGGTAATAATTTCTTACCTATTTGCTTAACTAGCAACCTACATAATTAAAGTCATAACAATTGATAGAAAAGAGTTATGAACTCATATATTTTATTGTCCCGTCATATGAATATCTTCCATAGTGTTCAGGTAACACTTCCTACAGTTCATGTCCGGGAACCATATCTTGATGTCCTTTATTGTTAAATTGACTGTTGTAGATAATTTTATATCTTCCAATACATGATATTGGGGGTGGAACCAGGTCAACCCAAAATCATATATTAAAGCCCAAACCTCTTATATAAGAATATGACCTTATTTGGAAATAAGACTGTTGCATGTATAATCAGTTAAGGTGAGGTTCTATTGGAATAGGGTGGGCTCCTAATGCAGTATGGTTAATAACTTTATAAAAAGGGGAAATATGGACCCACACATGTACAGAACACCATATAAAGCCTAGAGTTATGCTGCCACAAGCCAAGGAACTATTTGGATCTCTGAAAGAGTCCTTTTTAAACCCATTGAGAGGGATTATACCCCTTCCAACACACTGATCTTGGATTTCTGGCCTCTGGAACTGTAAGACAATAAATTTCTATTATTTAAGTGACTCAGTTTGTGTTACTTTGTTATGGCAGCCCTAGCAAAGTAATACACATGGGAAGAAGGTAGTCAGCTAGTATTACTTGCAATACCATAGCTCTTCAAAAATGGTGTTTATTGAAACAATATAGGTCTTCAAGTTCTGCTGTTCTCTAATAGCATTTATTTAATGGTTTGTACATCATTTCTCATGATACAGTATCATCTTTCATGCTGTCGGTAAATATTAGCTTCTAGTGTTTCTTACAGAGGTTGTTACTGTGCTTTGTTGGTAATGACCATCAGTGAAAGTCTTGGCCTGAATATTCAGGAAAATGTGAGCAATAATTCATCTTCTGGTCATGTTAAATATGCTCTTCAGAATTTTATAATGTAAAGGTAGAACACTACATCTTCCAACATCTTCTTGAAGTCTTTAGGCCACAATCACTACATTATTAAATGTGATCTCATTGTTGATTGCACCCTGCCTTGCATTCACCACTACCAGTGAGGAAGACAGTCAAGGAGTTCATTGATGGAATAATAAGAGTAGTTCTGTTTGCCAAAGTTCTGTTTTTCTGTCCCTCCTTTGCATAATATCCACACGAGAGCAAAACATTTCCACATAGATTTGATGCAAGAGAGGACATTTATTGGAGAGGCACATTGACACTGCAAAGCAAAGGCCTCCAAAGCCTTTTTGAGGATAAAGGACAGACAAGTCTGGATGACTGCTTTGACATGTCATGCAGAGCTTGCTCAGGATAAATGGTGGCTGTTGCCACCACCAGGATGATAGTGGGAACAGGGATGAATGAAAACCTAGATATGGGCCCATGGATGAGCAGATCAGTAAAATACCATTCATATTCCAGAGCCCTGAGTTTTTCTTGTATCCAATATGAGCAAAAGTCATCTAAAGTCAACATGTTGGAAACACTCTAGACCCTAATGGGTCTCACGAAAGAAATAGGAAACCCAGTGGGAGTTATTCACTTATCAGCCTGCCTTTCCAGGATGTGGCAAATTACCACGTGTCTAGAGCTTCTTGGTGCCTCAGGTTGATCCAGTGTGTGGTAGCTGGGAATAAAGAGTTAGAAAGCTTCTCAATAGATGTAAATGGTGACCCAAAACAATGTGGGTCTTGTCCTGTCTCCCGGAACCCTGTCTTCGTATCTCTTTTAGTTTGGCTGGCCCCAGGCACTAGAGGGCAGCCTAGAGCACTTTGGGGAAGGCATTCTAAAGTATTAGTTATGCCATGGTGTGGGGCATGGGCTAAGGACCCCAAATTGCCCATCTGTCAGGGTAGTATTGCTACGAAGTCCAACAGTGTTCTTCAGTTTAAATATGGCAGCACGTACCTCTGTATCTACAAAGTGTTTTCTCTGACAGTAAACTTAAAAAATAATTTTTAAAAAAGAACCTTAAATTCTAACAATGTCAAAAAATGTAATTGGTGCCACCAATTGTCCAGAAATCTTAGGAATATGTGAGGAAGCAAGCACGTGAAATTGAATAGATGGAGAACATGTGTATTATGGACATGGACTTTCTTAAGGAAACTCAGGGTTAACTTCAATCTATACATAACCTGACAAAATCAGGGAGTAATTACCAATATAATTTATTTTTTAGAGATTTTTATTTATTTATATGAGAGAGAGAGAGCGTGAGCGAGCACGAGCCGGGGGAGGAACACGTAGACTCCATGCTGAGCTCAGAGCTGGATGTAGGGCTAGATCCCACAACCCCTAGATCATGACCTGAGCCAAAATCAAGAGACAGTCGCTTAACTGACTGAGCCACCCAAGTACCCCTATAATTTATTTTATAACTGGTAATTGTGCAAGTAGTTGGTTAATAGTGTCCCTGTCTCAGGGAATATGGAATGGCTGGCTGGTTTGGCTTTTGCTTTTGAGCTAAAACCTAAGAACTGGTCTCTACAGAGCAGGAAAGATATGTTTAACTTTAGATCCTAAAGAAAGTGTTGGAACAGGAGGGAAAAATAGAATAAAGGCTGTGGAACTATTATCTTCCTATCCTGAGAGAAAGACATTTTTTCCCCTAAGTGTGGAGATTCACCTAGAAAATCCATAGGAACTCTTTTCACTTAATGGAATTAATAACTAGTATTTCTGTTTAAAACTAGAAATAGTTGGAGAAATGGTCTCAGGTAACTGCAGGAGAAACCTGTGTTAGCCCTTATACTAACAGTCGAGCTCATGTTATAAATAGGTACCCTCAAAAATGATCATAGTAAATTAGAGGAAAATAGCATGAGTAAAATGAGTTAATATAGAATGCAAAACAAAGTATAAAGAAAATAGGCAGACACAACAACAAAAAAGAATAGAAACAGATATAATTCCGGAAACCAAAGATATGCTTTAATAAATTTCTAATTGCTATTCTCAGATCCAAGAGGAAATTTCAGGAAAAAAAAAATCTGCTTTTAAAAAAGGTACAAAGAACAAAGAAGAGTTCTTATGAGTTAAACAATGAATTCTGGGGAGTGGGAGGTGCAGGCTTCCAGTTATGGACTGAATAAGGGGCATAAAAGGCAGAGCATGTAGTCAATGATATTGTAATAGCATTGGGACAGATGGGGATGGATGGCAGCTACACTTGTGGTGAGCATAACATAACATATAAACTTGTTGAATCACCATGTTTTACACCTGCAACTAACATAATATTGTGTGTTAACTGTACTTAGATAATTTTTTAAATGGATTCCATGATTAAAATAACCAGCATTTGGGTTGATTAATTGTTCAGTGAGAGAGTGTCTTCAAGTTTTCTCAGTGGCACTGTGGTGTTTTTCTCCTGTGTCAACTTACCTAAACCGAAGCCATATTTCCCAGAAATCACTTTCCTGAATGGAAGGTGCCCAAAAGGGAAATCTGCATGAGATTTGGAAGGTGGAATGAAATAGTAGCTTACTCTCTAAAGGTTGTCCTGATTCCATGTAGGTGAAAGTCAGGCAGAGATGCCAGTGAATTCTAGCATGTCTTCACTCTCCCTTGCTCTGTGTTCAGCTCTTCTTGGCTGTCTGGTCCATCCCCTGATGTAGTGGCAGTTTCCATAGACTTCACCAGTTCTCCCTCTTGTCTCATTGTGAAAGCTAGGCATATCTGGCTCCCCACATTTCCTTGCAAGCTCTGACATTTGTACCCGCATCAGTGCTTCAGGAGAGCTGATTATTGACTTTGATTCTCCAACTTCCACTGTGGGGCCTTTCCTTTCTTAGTTGGTCTCACATTTGGGGGTAGGTCTAATTCATATAATAAATCCTTTGTTGCATAATACTGATTGTGGTTCTGCTTCTCTGACCTCTAATTGAGGCATAATTTCTCTTCTAAGTAACATAAGGGTGTCAAAAAAAGCAGGTATTTTCACACTGCAGTCTCTGAGGTCCAAGAGGATTTCAGTGAGCAATTCATTGACTTTGGGTAAGGACAGCCAGAAGTTCATGCTCGCATGCTCTGCCTTGAATAGAGTAGCTATTTTACCAGTTTTATATTCTGGACTTCTATTATGATTACATGAGAATCATGTCATCTATGTTATCTCCTATATTTGAAAACCACTGTACTAGACAATCTGTAATATCTTATTTAATTCAAAATCCTACTCAAAATGAATCAATTCCAAAATAACATTTGTCAAGTCCCTCTTCCTCTGCCTGTCATGGTGGTCTCCAAAACACATTGTCTTTACTGATGCCTCTCAAAATAGTCTTTCTGGGGAAATTACCTATAGTTTCCATTATATTGTCTACCTGGTCACTGGTGACCCTCAAATCTACAATTATAGTTTAGAAGGATATCTTAACTGCTGTATCCATATCAAACAGCCCACTGGTGATCCTCATATATATCATACAAGCAGCTTAAACTCAACACATAAGCCACAGAATTATATATTATCTCACTACCTCTAAATATGTGCAATGTTCCTGTAGACTTTTTTCAATAATTGGAATCACTGTCATTGTTCCTTCCCCAAACCATAAACCAGATTATCTTCCCAGTTTTTCCCCTCACTCCTCCCCCAACCCCCTGCCATCCAGGAAGTCCAGTTGGCCCTAGAGCCTTTATATCTTTATAACTGAGAAAGTTCTCTCCTCTTCATTCTTAATGCTTTGCCTTTATTCAGGTTCTCATGATTACACTTTTTTTTTCTTTTTAAACAGCTTTATTGAGATATAATTCCCCATTTAAGGTGTATAGTTCTATGATTTTTAGTATACTCACATATATGTGCAGCCATCTCCACAGTAAATTTTAAAACATTTTTACCACCTCAAAAATAAACATGATAGGCTTTATCCATCACCAACTTTTTATTCATCTTCTCTAGCCCTAAGCAAGCACTAATCTACTTTTTGTCTCTATAGATTTCCTTATTCTCAATTTTCATATGAATGAACACATATTAAATGAGACTTTTGTGATGTCCTTCTTTCACTGAGCATAGTGTTTTCAAGCTTCAGGTTTCACCAAGCTGTCCCTGGTACGATACCTCACTTTTTGCTTTATTTCATTTTGTTTCATTTTTTTTAATGGTCAGATAATATTCCATTGTATGGGCATCCCGTATTTTATTTGTCCACACATTGGTTGATGGACATCTGGGTCGTTGCCACCTTTGGGCTGCTATAATTAATGCTGCTATAATTATTTGTGTCAAAGTTTTTGTGTGGATATGTTTTCATTTTTCCAGAGGATATAAGTAGCAGTGGAATTGCCAAGTCATGTGGTAACTTTGTTTCATCATTCAAAGAACTGTGACACTGCTTTCTGAAGTAGATGCACCATTGTCCATCCTTGCTCCTCATTTCTGACTTGGATTATACTAACGTCTCCAGCCTTTAATTCACCATCACTGCTCCACCCTAGCCTTCCAATCCATCCTCAGATTTGTTCAGTCTCACCCACATATCATCATGTTGCTCTGCATAAAACCTTCTAGAGAGTTCGTATTAGTTTCAAGTCAAGTTCTAATTAAATTACAAATGCCTGGCATACATGACAAGGACTCCTTTTATGCATCATATGTTTTCTTTTTTTTTTTTAATGTAAATGCAACTTTCCAGTAAAAACAAACTGCTTGAATTTGCTCAAAGGTGTCACACTTGCTATATAGCTGCATGTTTTCACTTGATGTTTGTTCAACCTGGACTTCCTTCTTCCCATATTTATTTAATCATCCAGCAAATATATCTGCTCAGTAATAATATCTACCAGGTTGCTAATCCAAGTCAACCTCCTTCAATTTCCCTTAGTAGCTTGTGCTCACTTTTAGCAAAGAACTCATTGTGCTTAACTCTGATTTCTGAATTCTTTAGCATCTTTAAAATAAACTGAAAGTTATTTTAAGTCAATGACTGTGTATTTTATATTTTCTCTGGTACCTGACAGAGAGCAAGAAAACAATGACTATGTGCCTAGTAAAGAAAAAATATATTATTGAGTAACTTTGACGTAAGACTTATCTGAATCATTCTAGTTACTAAAACTAAGTAATTATGCAGAATCTGTACTTAAATTAAAATTGTGTCTAGGAAAATAAGGACATATAAATATCTGAATTTATTATTAACACTTGGAGAAAATAATTTAATTACATTGATCTCACCTCCAGAGTTATTGGCCAAATCCATGGGAATTGGGGCAATATGAATTCAGTTCAGCACAAATAAGGGCCACAACATTTGATTATACCAAAGTTTGGATAATAGCTTGGCAGTTTAGAATTTTGCATGTGGGTATTTACAAGCAGAGCTGCAAATATCTTTTGAGTGCTGAATGAATTCCCAGAAGGCAGGAAAGTAGTTCCATCAATGGAAAATAAATAAATAAGCAACCAACACCTGTGTGTTCAGAAATAGCAAGCACAGAGAAGAAGTTCCTAAATTGGTTGTAACCAAAGCTTGACAGTTGTCTTTTATCAAGACTAAAATAACTGGGTACCATGGTCCACAGCTGGGAAAGTACAGTTTGTTAAACCAGGTGAGACTGGCATATCAGATTAACAACCTCAACAACGGTTGTACTGTAAGAACATCATACGAGTTCCATACTTACTCTGGGGTTGAGGAAAATGGGAGGAAAGTAAAAAAATGGAAGGAGCAGAAATAATAATGCACTTTATTTTTATTTTTAATAGTACCAACTAATAAAAATCAGCATCGGCAGAGCTACTCCAGTTAGGATGATCAATCTTAAAGTTTGGATCACTTGACTGACTTTTTCCACTTTTAGCTTCTATCTTCAAAATCTCCCATTTACTGTGATTTGCACATCATATACCTGCATGTAACCATGCTCAAGATCCCACAGCTGAAATACAGGTTTTCTGCCCCCAAACTAATGCTATTCTTAATATGCTATGTTTCTTGGTCCTATATTTATATGAAAACACAAATTTATGTATTTCTTCTCACACTATTCATATTTTGCAAATTCTGAATTAAAAAATGCATAATCTTTTATATATTATTTTGTAGAGACTGTTTTATTCATCATTTTCTGGAATAGACTTTGTCATATGGTGGGATGAATAAAGATCTGTTCAGTTTAATGAATAAATAGATTCATAATTGCATCTCATTGTTAGTGTTTTACTTTAAGTCAGCAGAGACAAATGCTCAGTTGCATATAGCTAAACACGTTTGTTTATTTGAGGGTTCATAAAGGGTGGTATAGATCATTCTGAAACTTTGACTAAGTACCCAATTTTTATCCTGATCTCAATTTTTTCCATCAATTAAATGCTGAAAGAAGAAAAAATTTTGTCTTTTTACAGAAAAAGTCTTATCTGTAGTAGACCATTTGGGGAAAATAAGATTATTCAAAAAAGAAATTTATTTTTTCTTTCTTTTGACCAGACTAGCTCTAATGTTTAAGTATGAAAAGGAAATCAGAAATCTGTTTTCATTTTTAATGTTCTCATTCTTTTTATAGAAAATTTTAGCTCTTTTGATAAGTAGCTTATGGTATGTAAGGAATGATAAACTGAGAATACCTTCTAAATCTACTCCCAGGAATCATTGCTACTGGATGCCCTACAGAAACTCAATACTATGGACCTGTGTGCATTCAAATGTTGCCAAAGACTCATGTTTCTAACAATTCAATAAGCATATGAAAGACATCCAGGAGCATCAAGATCCTTTATGTGTAATGTCTTTTTTTTTTGTATATGAAATTTTCACTGCAGTTTATAGAATGTTAAAAAAAAAGTATATATTAGGTGCATCAAAGCTGATAGACCTTATATTATTTTGGTAATATTTTAACATGTATATTCTTGATTGTATTAAAAACAATTTAAGTTGTGCTTTAATATTTTGCCAAGAATTATCTAGTAAGATGTATCTTCTTCATACTCACCCTTGCAAAGCAAGATTTTTGTCCATCTTAGATTAGCTGTGAAATTCTGAGCTCAAAATATTTACCAGCCTCATCTTCATGTGTTTCTCAAGATGGATGGAGTAATGGCACCTAACCAAAATTCCAGAGCCAATATTGACTGAAGCATAGGCAATTCCAATTTTTCAGAATCTTTCTAAACTCCATTGGTTCCAGTTTAAAATGGAATCAGTTTCTCCCCCTGCCCGTCCAACCCGAGACCTGAAACCTGGTGAGCCATTAAGGAAACTGAGCACCCAAGTTATTGTTCCAGTGGCAACAGTTAAGTTTCTATATTCTTAGTCTCCGCTTTGTTAACTACTTTTTTAGAAATACTCATTAAGCTATTGAGCCCAAACTCCATGCTAGGTGCCTCATGTAACTTCTAATTCTTACCACAAACTTGAAAGATGAGTACTATTAAACATATTTAATGAACAAGCAAAATGAGATTCAGAAAGGTGTCCCCAAGGTAGTTAGCCAAACAAAAATTGAAGGTAATAACAATAACATATATAACATATAATAATAATGTTATTATTAATCATTAATGATTGTGTGTTGTTATAATTCTTAACAATAGCTAGTATTATTAACGTATCAAATAGAGCTTACTATGTTCCATGTACACTTCCACGTTAACTATCTCAAAATCGTTCTGTTCATCTCAAAATTAGCCCATTTTATAGAAAAGGAAACTGAATTATAGAGAGTACAAGTAACATGATAGAGCTATTTTAGACAGGAAGGACTAAAACATAGACCATCTGTTTGCAAAATCTATAACCATGCCTACCCAACTGGTTCTGTCTAGCATTCTAAATCCACTCCAGGACTGAAGCCTTACCCCAAACCCTGCCTTTGTGGCTGAGAGACAAAGGACTTGCTAATACCCAAATGTTTGGACTCTGTCTGATTCCACTACTATTAGATTTTTCTCATCTAAGTAGGGACTCTGAGAATAACTACTGCCTGAATCACAACTCTACATGTGATAGGTACCCTTTAGAGTCACCTATCCATGGAACTCAAGAGACAACCTTCGCAAACAGGTCAGTTTTTTTCAAAACCTCTACATTTCCCTCCTGAATATCGTGGTCTTATAGTATGTTCCACCTATAGAGAGTCAAGATCAAGATTCTCTCCTCTGGAGGAGTGCAAAAATATGGACTAGAAAGTTAAGTGTATGTTTCCTCTATTCCTAAGGAAATGAGACAAAGGAGACACTGGATCTGCTTTTAGACATGTGGTCCTGACCAGCAATTTAAAATATGATGTTATATTTATAATATCTGATTTGCATACCTTGTAATTCATTTGTGGGGGTCAATATTTAGACAAAGATTTCTATTTCCAGGTAACTACCATTTTCTTTTTTCATTGTTATATCTACTATGAGAACATAAACTAACATTTTATGCAGGTCATGAGGGTCACTCTCCCAATGGCATACCTGCTACTAAGCTATAATAACGTGGTGCTACTTGCTTGAATCCTATGATGTAATAGTGATTATGTATGCTAATGCATGGAGTGAAGAGCAATATGGGCAACCCATCCTAAGAGTGTAATGGGTTGAGCTTTTACAAGTTCAGGATTTTAGTCCAAAATTTGGATCTCATTTTCCTTCCAGTGAAAATCAGTAGGCTGACTGAACTCAATGTAGGATTCTGGAAAAATCTCTGGAAATTTCTAACCTTCAGCCTCACTCCAATATAGTAAGGGTCATAACATTTACCACAGAGAGTTACTGAGAGTATAAATGAGATTTAATATTTTAATGTAGTAATTACTCTATAAATATGACTTTCTGCTGCTCTTTCAGTCCGTTTCCCCAAGTCGAATTACTCTTGAGACTAAGCATAGTCAGAAACATTCCACTATGCCTCATTTCACAAATAGCCCCTCCTTGTACAAATGCTTTGATATCAAATTGGACAGCAAATTGAGAGGCTGCTATTTCAGGTATAAAGTGTAGATCTTTGAAGTGGAATCTATGGGACATAGTGGTACACCGTGCCATTCAATCAGATAGGTTGACCTTCTCTCCAGCCTAAAGAAAGAAAGACAAATGAGATGTGGTTGCCAAGAGTTATTATCAATACTTGAACTGGTCAACACAATAGTAAATATCACAGACTTGAGAAAAAATAGCTTTCCAAAGGCTTAGTGGAGTATAGACATTTTGAAATGCATTTGCTACGTTAATACTGCAGTACTGCCAAAGTAACTTTTCTGTCCCTAATTATTTTCATGCTTTCATTTTATGAAAGACTTAATTAGATCAGAAATAGAATCTGCTTATATTTCTGGCTACCTATAGCATTTCATAAACCAGAATATCATCAGTGGTGAACAGCACAACACTAAGGCAAATTTTCAGATGATACTTGACAATAGTACACTGTTACCTGCTAGTGAGCATTGTTTGAAATACCCATTTGACTCTGTCCAAAAAGAAAGTACTCTCTTAGAATAATCTGCAAGGACAGATGTCAGAGAGAGCAGTTATGAAATCCTGAAATATAGTTACTTAAATACCATGCCACATTTTTTAAAGCAGTTCAGGGACATGTCTAACTTATGTAGGAGGAATATTCTCCAGGAGTCTTTTGTGTTTCTACACAATTTGTGGACAGAAACATTATAGACTTTGTTTTACACTATCTTTACAAAGATTCTGTGTATATTGATCACTTTGGATATAGAGGAAAGTATCTCCCACTGAAACAAATATAAGCCATGTTAACTTAATATCCAGTATTCTAAACATAATTTTTCTTTCTCTCTGGAGCACAGGGTACGTGTGTTTTTTGACCATTGTATAAGATTCTGATTCCCTGTGCCCAGGGTTCCTCTCAGTAACTCAAGCATGTCTTTGTGTGCTTGTCTCACCTTTATGTTGTCCTGTAGGAACTACAGCTTGGGGGACCAGGACAAGAAAATGCAGACACTGTTTAATACCACTTCTATGAACTACTTCTGCTATATTCCTTTGGCTCCAATGTAGGCTTTGCATGTCTTCTTCTACCAAACAAGAAACTATGTCAGGGTAACTATTAAACCAGCAAGATCCTTCACAGTTCTTGGCAACCTGTTTATCCAAAATTTACCATAGAATGTCTGATTTTATAGGAAGGTACAGTTAACCCAGGTAAGTAGTCTTTCTGGTTGTAGAATTCTATCTTTACTCCAGGTTACATCCTTGAAGTAACAAAGAGAAATCATCATTGCCAGGGATATGATTGTATCTCAGGTGTGTTATTGCTTTTGTAGTTATTAGCAATGTCTAACAGAGTTAGATAAGGTTAGTGGTCCTTTGCTGCACAGATAATTTTTGTTTCCACTTACTAGTAGCATATCTATTTTCTTCTTGACTATCAAATCTTTGTAAACAGTGAAATTGTCTAATTTGTGTCTGAATTACTGGTACCTAACAATGAGTGGCATATAATAAGTTTCTCAGAAAATAGGGTGGATTTCATGTGAGTTAAAAGAAGAAAACTATGGTTGTCTATCAAAAGGTCAACATAAATTAAGAAGGAAAGTCAGTAGATTATTAAAAAAGAAATGCTGTGTTCTAACAGAAGAGAAACTTGCCTTTTGCTAATGATATAAGTTCATAAGAAATAGTACAGTAGAAGTAGACCTCAAACGTTCTTTCTGAAAAGATATTTCCACTTTACATAGTTCTATTCTTAAATGCACAGTAAGTTGAGTTTAAAAAACAAAGCTACCTGTGACTTTCACCAAGAAACCTGTTACAGAACCCACCTTTCAATACAGAACATTTCCTTGTTATCTTTTCCAGTCAATACCTCCCCTGTGGGAAAACAATGACTGTTCTGATTTCAACCACCATAGATTAGTTTTGCCTGTTCTGGAATTTCAGAAAACAAGAATGATACAATATGCAGTCTTTGAGTAAAGGTGAATTTATGCTGCAAAATATCTGTAAGATACATGCATGTTGTTGCATATAATAATGATGTGTTTGTTTTGTGAATTAGTGCAGTTGGTGAGACTGAAGTTTAAATCATTTATGTCCTTACTGAAAATATCTGTCTCTACATATTCTAACAGTTATTGGGAAAGGATTGTTGGCCTTTTAGAGTGATTCTATAAATAATCGATCAATTGTGAAATCATTTAATGATACGGGAACTTGGGGATAAGGGAGGAAAATTTGGTGATAGAATTCAAATGCTGTAGTTCAAGTATGTAAAGTTTGAGCTATCAGTGAGATCTTCATGTTAAAGTATTGAGTAGGTAGCTGGAAATTTGAGAAAATAAGTTAAGTCATATAAAATAATTTGTACAGTTCTTGGAGCATAGTAATTGCTTAATAATTATAAAGTGCTATAATAACTATATGACTTGAAGATGATTCTTTTTTATTTCTGTCCTTGATTGTGAAGAATAAGGATCTATTAGAGTTTTCACTACTGTCTTGGGAAAACAGAAAGCTCTTGACTTTCAATCTAGTTATATAAGCTTCTAGGCAAACTTGAAAAGAAAACTCTTGAAGGAGGGGAACTTTTACTAATATTTTTTTTATGTGTGATTTTATCTTTAAGAACATTAATTATATTATTTTTAGATTTATTAGACATCTATAATGGACAACTATAGAATACATATTCTTTCCAATGAATATACCATATCCCCCATGCTTTACCATAAAACTATAATTTTAGTAATTTTAACAGGATTAAAATAACAAAAGAATATTGTTTGATGACAATAGTATTGAATGAATAGTATTTATTCTTTGGAATTATTGAGATTTCTTCTTTCCTGAGACATTATACTTTCATCTAACTCACCTCCTGTTTGTTTTCTCCATGATATTTCTTAGATTTTATGATAATGTTACTTATTTTGCTCTTTAGAGTAAGTAACATCAAGATGATGGTCAGCTGTACCTCTGAAACAAATAATACATTATATGTTAAAAAAAAAAGAAGAAGAAGATAGCAGGAAGGGAAGAATGAAGCGGGGGGAAATCGGAGGGGGAGATGAACCATGAGAGACTATGGACTCTGAGACACAAACTAAGGGTTCTAGAGGGGAGGGGGGTGGGGAGATGGGTTAGCCTGGTGATGGGTATTAAAGAGGGCACATACTGCATGGAGCACTGGTGTTATACACAAACAATGAATCATGGAACACTACATCAAAAACTAATGATGTAATGTATGGGATTAACATAATAATAAAAAAAAGATGATGGTCAGAATAAGCATTTCTCTTTAGAGAAAGGATCTGAATTCCACAAGTACAGTATCTCAGAGGATGACAAGTTCCAGAACCTCAGAGTGTATATGTGTATATGGCATGGAATGGGGTGAAGATCAAAGCTATGAAAAGGTGTGGTTCTAGATATGCCAGCCATGTAGTCATTGGATCCACCCAAGTTGAGGGCAGATGGAGGAATACTGGGAGTCCAGTAGCAACACTTCTATTGAGTGAAAGTTAATGGTATCAGATGATGTCCCTATGGAGAATGGGTAAAGGCATGAGCTTCAGAGGAGACCATTTGGAAAAAGTGGAATGACGGGCACCTGGGTGGCTCAGTCAGTTAAGCTTCCAACTTTTGATTTTGGCTCAGGTCATGATCTGGGGGTCCTGGGATCCAACCCCACGTCAGGCTCCGTGTTCAGTGGGGAGTCTGCTTAAGATTCTCTCTCCCTCTTCCTCTGACCCTCCCCCCACTTGTGCTCTCTATATAAATACAGAAATAAATAAAGTCTTTTTAAAAAAGTGGGAAAATAGCACTGAGAAAGTGATAGAGTTTGTGCAAAAGTGCTGTGGACTTCCTTAGTCATAGGAGAGCAGTAAGGGGTTAGAGAATATAAATCTGTGAATGAAATAAGTTAGTCTGTGTCTCTCTCTACTGGCCCCCACCTCAAGAATGTGCTCTTTCCATTTTCCAAATGGGAAAGGACTTCACATCTTTGTCATTAGTATTCTTTGGCAATTTGTTAGATTCTGCAGACCTTACAAGAAACAAGTGTTCTTCCAGATCTAAAGTGGCAAGGGTTATATAAAAGTTGTTAGAATAAAGGCAACTATTTTTTTTATTCTATTCTCTCGACAAAGCATATGGAAAAATAAAAGGGTCAGAACCCCAAAGCCTGTAAGGCTGAGCCTTGCTGTCAGGTTTATTCAAATGAATCATATCTTAAGCTACTCTGAAACCCCTGGTGTATTCCTTCCTTGGCTTTCTTTTCATTGGATACACAAGGAAATAACCAAAGCTGCATCTCTCATAAAACCTGTTTTTTTTGGGCGCCTGGGTGGCTCAGTCGTTAAGCGTCTGCCTTGGGCTCAGGTCATGATCCCAGGGTCCTGGGATCGAGTCCCACATCAGGCTCCCTGCTCGGCAAGAAGCCTGCTTCTCCCTCTCCCATTCCCCCTGCTTGTGTTACTGCTCTCGCTATCTCTCTCTCTGTCAAATAAATAAATAAAATATTTAAAAAAAAAAAACAAAAAAAACAAAAACCTGTTTTTTTTTTTTCCTGAAAAAATATGAGAAGTGTGTAGGAGGCACAATTTTTTTTTCCTCAAAGTGAGAATAAGCATTTGAATCACTATTAAATCTTGATTAAAAATCTACATATCTGGGTCATTATTCAGACCACCTGAATAAAAAAATATCTGGATTGGGGCCTGGAGTCTAGATTTTAATACTTGTCCTTGAATCTGTTGTGGACCCTGATACTTGAGAATCACATGCTACTTCTGGAAATATTCATGGAAATGTGTACCAAAGTAATTTTCTCATTTTAGTATTACTTGGCTTATCCCTCAAATGCTATCAGAAATTAGTTTTCTTTTACATGTAATTTAACATCTGACTAATGCATAAGTAAAATTTTCTAACTTCATTGCAGAAAAATGTATTTCATGATGCAGTTCAGTTAGTTAGTTAATGATTCATGAATTAAATGATTTATAGCATATGAATCATAATTCTAATGTATTTGGCTTTATGGTTGGAACCATTCTCTTTTCTTTGAACCCTTCAGGGGAGGGTAGAACATATTTTATCAGAAAGTATCTGATGGAGAAATAATTAGAAGAAAGTTTTTCTCTGGCCAGAAAAAAAAAGGGGGGCATTGTAAAGGACAGTGATAAAATTAAAATCCAATAGATAAAGATAAGTAAATCCTAAATTTATTTGAGTAAAAATTACCGATGTCCTGGGAAGGTCAGGAAGTCAAAAATGGTGCAATTTTTCTGTTGAACCAGCTCTCCCTACACTGGGCATTCTCTAGGGGGAACGGAATTTGGTACTAGATAAGAAAAATACACTGCAAATAATATCACTAAACCACTATTAATGATGTTCATGGAGTGTTGAAAATATCTGAGATATTGACACATATGGCCACTAGTCTTATTTTGAATCTATATAGATTGATGACCTTATTATTCAAAAGAGGCAAAGTTCTAATTTGGTTTTGTATTCACGTCATGTCTATGAGCATCTCAAGGAAGGAACAGTGATCCAAAGAACACAATTAAGAACAAGTCAAACAAATCATCCTTGATGGTGATAATAAGTAGATCAACTAGACAAAATATAACTGGACTCCAGCAACACTTATGCAAGTGCTCTTTTGATTTACTCCATAAAAACTGTAGATATTTGGAGAAGACAAAAAATAAATTTTATACGTATTTAGCTAATTAATTGCAGTAATGTGACTATGCTCATGTAATTAATTTGTGCCAACAGAAATAGAGTTCTCTACTGACATATTTTGTGTCTCCTGTCAACTATTTCCTAATGAATTATTTTTAACTAACCTAGATGAAGACAGGAAATGGATTTTTGAACAAGAAATTGGAAAGAATATATAGTACAGTAGACTCAAGATCCAAATAAATTTGATTTCATGGAAAATGGGCTAAATTCAACAAGATTGGTTTTTCTCTTTATTGCTATGTAACAGTTTACTCCACAAGTTGTGTTTTAAAATAACACACATTTATTATCTCATATATGCCTTGCGTCAGGAGTTCAGACAGGGCTTAGCTTTATCCTTTGTCTTAGGGTGGGGCTGCCAGATAAAATATAAGGTACTAGCTACATTTGAAGTTCAGATAAACAACTTTTTTTTTTTTAAAGATTTTATTTATTTATTTGAGACAGAGAGAATGAGAGCATGAGAGGGAGGAGGGTCAGAGGGAGAAGCAGACTCCCTGCGGAGCAGGGAGCCCGATGCGGGACTCGATCCCGGGACTCCAGGATCATGACCTGAGCCGAAGGCAGTCGTTTAACCAACTGAGCCACCCAGGTGCCCTCACACATATACTTTTAGTACTAAACCTATACTAAATATACATGGAAACCCAAACTCCACTCAACCCAAACTAAGTATTCAACTGCATCTCAGCTTTCCATCAAATTGGTACCAGGGATAGCTGGAGCCACTTCAGCACTATTTAATGGGCAATGTGATGAAGGGACTTTGGAATGACACAAGAGCCTCATTAGATCCTAAAATATTTCAGCTGTTCAAATTTTATAAAAACCTGTGTCCATGTGAAAACATCGCTTGGGAATCTCCCAAGGCCCCAGATGACTAAAGAAGTCAGGAACCTTGAAACGTTGCTTTGCATTCCATTTACCACTTGGTGTTAACATGTGGTTTATTGAGACTAATTTGACCACAGCATTTGCCATGTGGTAAATGTGGTCAAATTAGTCTCAATAAACTGTTGTTAATACTAACTTTTGCAGGACAAAAGGAAAAGGCTAATGGGGGGTGGGGGTGGGGGTGGAGGTAAAGGCTCAAGTTCAGAAGGAGAGAGAAATCTCAGATAAATGAGTCTTGAACAAAAAATAAGAGTAATAACAGATACAGACAGAGTGCTTTAGACTCACAAAGGAAGGGGGAACTTCCAGCACAGATGGATTCAGTAAACTACACTTAAGCAATGGGTAATGGTGGAAATGCACTAAATTCACATCTATATCAGCAAAAACAGGCAGGAAAAAGTGAGACAATCATCCAGAAAAACACTGTATAATCAAAATTGGAATTGGTCAAATAGAACAAAGTGATGGGATGAAATTTCATATGGTTTGACAACATCTCATGAGATAAAAGTGAGCATGAAGGGAGATTTCTGTGGAGAAGACCAATTTAGATGTTTTACAATCCTGTAGTGACACTTTCATTTAATATAACCTGTCAATTTTTGTCAGAGGCACCAAGAAAAAAGGCATACTCTTATAAGAGAGTGCCACATCCGATTGTGGATGACAGTTTGTTAATAATTAGACACATTTTGAAATAAATAATGGTTGCTAACATTTATAAATACTTGTTCTAACTTAGGAATTATATTGAGCATTTTTTCATGTATTATCTAACTTAATTTTTTTTTATTTGAGTATAGTTGACACACAATGTTACATTAGTTTCAGGTGTACAACATAGTGATTTGACAAGTTTGTATGTCATGCTATGCTCACCAGAAGTGTATTATCTGATTTAATCCTCCAAAAAATCCTATGAGGATGCCAATTACTGCTTGAATTTACAAATGGCAATTATACAAACAGGTCTGCATCATTTACAAATGATGAATTTATAAATGATATGAATAAAAAGATTATAATAATTTCCTTGGGAATTAAGGAAAATTATACCAAAATAAGTATAACAAATGAAGTGTGATCTCAAATTTCATCTATTTTCCCCAATTTGACTTTCTTACACATAGCCTCTGGAATCAGCTTATTTCTGGTCTTCACTATTAGACTTCAGTTTGGTAATCACATTCACTGTTCTTTGTTGTAAGGTTTTCATATGATCAGTCAGCTGTGTTACATCCTTTCTGTGGCCCAACCTCCAGTCTTAACGTTTCTAAGCCCAGGTTATAAACCCCAAGCCCCGTGGAGCCTGAGACCACCTCGTTCGGGTGCTCTTAACCCCATGCTTCACCTGATCTTCAGTTAGAACTTGAATTTATTCTATTATTGACAAAAATTTTATCCTAAATGAAGAGAGGCATGGACAAGGAATCATATTAAAGATGTGAAAAATAAAGCCTTGAAATCATGTGGTTCTATGGGATGGAGCTGAGGTTAGGAACATCATGCTTGGAATACTGCATCATACTCTAGCTTTACTCGGGCCTTCACTGACTGGCTTTCTGCTTGTGAACATTCATACCTATCTGGATGATCTGAAGGTAAATTTTCTGCATAATTGCCTAATTAATAACTGTAGTATACACAGTCTTTATATTTATGAATGTCAATCTGTGCTTTGTCTGGTCGGGCAAATACAATTTGTAATGGCATAGAGCTCCAATCAATTTTGAAAACAAAATACATTTATTACTTTTTTTTAATAAAGATTTTACTTATTTATTTGAAAGAGAGAGAACACGAGTGGGGTGGAGGATGGCGAGGAGCAGAGGGAGAGGAAGAAGCAGGCTCCCCGCTGAGCAGGACGCCAGATGTGGGGCTCGATCCCAGGACCCTGGGATTCTGACCTGAGCCAAGGGCCGATGCTTAACCAACAGAGCCACCCAGGCGCCCCACGCTGATCACATTTTAAGCTAGGGGCTAAAACGGTTAAAATTATATATATTTCCCTTCCATTCATCAAAAGGAAAAGATAAAAGACTTCATGAACTGTGAGGGGGGCCTGGGTGGCTCAGTTGGTTGAGCTCCTGCCTTCTGCTCTGGTCATGATCCCAGGATGCTGGGATCAAGCCCCAGGGTCCTGGAATCCAGCCCTGGGTAAGGCTCCCTGCTCAGCGGAGAGCCTGCTTCTCCCTCTCCCTCTGCCTGCTGCTCACCCTGCTTGTGCTCTTTCTCTGCCAAATAAATAAATAAAATCTTAAAAAAAAAAAACCCACACACAAAAACTTGAACTGTGAAAGCATTAAAAATCACAGATTGGGGCGCCTGGGTGGCTCAGTTGGTTAAGCGACTGCCTTCGGCTCAGGTCATGATCCTGGAGTCCCAGGATCGAGTCCCGCATCGGGCTCCCTGCTCGGCAGGGAGTCTGCTTCTCCCTCTGACCCTCCTCCCTCTCATTCTCGCTCTCAAATAAATAAAATCTTTAAAAAAAAAAAATCACAGATTGTGTTTCCCATAGTTTTGATATATTCAATATTCCAATCTCTATAAGCATATTTCCTTACAATTTCCAGGAAATAAAAACATTCTGTATGCTAAAAATATTAGGATATACAATGTAAAGAAAGATAGATTTATTTTGTAAGAAAGTGTGTGAAAGGGTATTAAGTCATTCAAACAGGGGTGCCTGGTGGCTCAGTCGGTTGAGTGTCTGCCTTCGGCTCAGGTCCTGATCCCAGGGTCCTGGGATGGAGCCCTGCATCGGGCTCCCTGCTCAGCGGGAAGCCTGCTTCTCCTTCTGCCTCTCCCCCTAGCTTGTGCTCTCTCTTTTTCAAATAAATAAAATCTTCTTTAAAAATGTCATTCAAACATTAAGTATTAAGTATGTATTATTTTGTCAGGTGGTATGTCAGCATCCTTATTCAGTTTAGTGGATAGAATAATAATACATACAAGATTTTAACTGAAATCCTAGTTTATATTTGCTTTTGGTCTTAAGTTCATAATATATACTTTAGACCTAGGCCCTACATGTCCCTAAAACTCAACGAATTTAAGAGATTGGGAACCTCAAGTCAGATCTGGCCACAGGACTCATTCAAAAAAACTAATAGGTCACTAGGGTAATCTCTGTGTACAAAAGAGCATTGGTAGAGATTTCCATGAATATTTGTTTTCTAATTTTCTTGATGTATCTCAAATTTTAAATTTCATTTGTATCACCAGAGAAAAAATAACTATTTTTCTTTTTTTTAATGGATACAATTGAATTAAAAATATGACTTTCATTCCCTCATCTTAAAATTTCACTTTGTTCCATGTGCTACTTAGAAACAGAGTCCTTTATGACTCAGTACACTTTATTCAGTAACTTTACCCCTTCCTTCAAAGTGCACTAAATGCACTTGCTTTCTCTCTTCATGTGCAAAGTCTAGTTTGTTTTACCTCTTGTCTCTCTATAAGAGTTGATTGCCTAATAGACCATGTTGTTTTATTATGAGATAACTTAATTCAGTAATATCCTCCAACAAATGTGGCTGTGTGAATGTGCACGTGCATGCAACATATATGTGCTCTTGGAAATGTCCAAGAACTGGAAAGTAGTTGAAAAGTACATTGGTCAGTCCAAACACAATAAACAATTAGCTTGGGAAATCCTTAAAAATGAGGAGTGTTTTCTTGATAACAGGTTTTTTTTTCTCCCACTTCAGTCATTGTTGCAAAACAATGCAAGATAGAAATTGATTAATCTCTTTTCAATTCAAACTAATTGGATTTAAGGTATAAAGCATTTCTGTTAAGAGAAAAATGTTAGATTATATTTTACTTTTGGATTCTTATTTAATGATTTATTTTAACTTGTTACAATTACTTGGCTCTTTCTATTTTATATCAACCTATAGAATAGACACTGTGTTAAAACTGTATACCTTCAAATCCACTTGTTATGATAAATTTTCCTCTGTAGGAATTCTTTATTTTTATGAGTTGCATTATAATTGTTAGTGTCAAACAGGAAGTAACTTGCAAGAAGGAATACAATGAATTATTTTCATTTTTTTGAGAATGAGAAAAACAATGAATAAACACTTTAAGAGGAGTACATACTCTGAACCCAAGTAATGTTTTTAGTACCAACTGTCACACACACACACACACACACACACACTCACAAGCACAGACATTTAACTATGTGGGTTTTGTGAATGTTACTCAAACTCTGTAAGCTTCAGTTTTCTCATTTGAAAGTGAGGAAAAAAATTTATAAGCAAGTTCCAAAATAGGATAAGAGAAACAACTCCAAGTACTTAGCAATTCTCTGAATGAAAGAGCATGCAGTTTGGACCAATAGGTTCTATAGCTGGTGACAGTACTAATTATCTCCACTCTGGATGATTGCGAAGTTGCCCTGTATGTAGATAGCAACATTATTATTTTATGCACTGATGCCCAAGGTCATCTCTTTGCAAAAGTATTTAAAATAGGGGCGCCTGGGTGGCTCAGTCGTTAAGCGTCTGCCTTCGGCTCAGGTCATGGTCCCAGGGTCCTGGGATCGAGCCCCACATCGGGCTCCCTGCTCCGCGGGAAGCCTGCTTCTCCCTCTCCCACTCCCCCTTCTTGTGTTCCCTCTCTCACTGCCGCTCTCTATCAAATAAAATCTTTAAAAAAAAAAGTATTTAAAATAAATTTATACAATTTGCAGATGATCAAGGCAATGAAATTGAAAATATTAGGCACTTCCATTTATTATTTTGTTAATAAACAAAAGATGAAGAAGGAAGTTTATGTGCTATAGATGCAATGGGAAAATTATGTTTCTAAGATACTACGATTCTAAGATTCATGATATTATATGTTAGAATTGAAATGATGAAGAGCAGGCCTTCAATGATACTTAATCACTTAATCACTTTTTTCCAATCACATTTTAAACATACTTCTGCAACAATAATTGTAACAATAGCAGCTACATCACTGCTACAAATAGTACGACTACTAATATTAATGGTAGTTGATATATATTAAAATCTAGCTATATATGAAGCATCGTGCTATTTACTTTAGTTACATTGCTTCATTTAATCTTATGGTACTTTTTTATAATTGCTTCTTATAAAGATGAAGAAATGGAAGCAAAAGCCCAGAGCAAATGGCCCTAAATCACCCAGTAGTAATGCCAGAGTTATCAACTCCAGTCTTGTTAACTCCAGAGTCCAATTCTTAACAAATATGGTATAATGTCATGTTCTGGGAGAGATGAGAGTCTCTAACAAAAAACATATATATTTTATAAGATAATTGTATGTGTTTTCCATTCCTGCCATAAAAATTACCACCAACTTAGTGGCTTAAGACCTCACACATTTATTATCCTATAGTTCTGGATATAAGAAGCCCAATGCAATTCTCACCAGGCTAAGACCAAGGTGTTGGCAGGGCTGCATTTCTTTCAGGAGGCCCTAGCGGAGAATCTGTTCCCCTGCTCCTTCAGGTTTTACAGAGTTCAGTTTGATGTGGTTGTAACTTGGAGGTCCCAGATTCCTTGGTGGCGATCTCCTAGGGCTGCACTTAGATTCTAGAAGTCTTTCCTCCCCACTTGCACATAGCCACCTGCATTGCAGAGTGAGCAACAAGAGTCACTTTCTTCTCAGACTGCAGCTGAGAGTTTTTCCTCTTTTAAGGACTCACGTGATTACACTGGTCCCACCTGAATAACTCACTGTATTCTCATATCCAGGTTGTAGGCCTGTAAGGTAATATATTCACAGGTGCTGGAATTAGGTGGACATCTTGTAGATTCATTATTCTGCCTACCACGAAAATCATTGAAGGTTGACTTTAAAGCACAACTTTGGGTATTCTTTCATTTAATATTATTATTATAATTAATCATCATCATCATCATTATCATTAGACATGTCAAGTTCAGCCAAGAAATAATTAGCAGAACAAAAATATCTTATTATAATCAGCATTTACTGTGTGTGTGTCTGTGTGTGTGTGTGTGTCGTGTGTGTTGTGTGTGTGTGTGTGTGTGTTATAGAGGTGGTGAAGAGGCAGTGGAGAGCAAGGCAAATATTTCCAAGGTGGTAGAGTCTGCATGAGTCCAGATTTAAATCTGTAGGAAATATTCTAGAATTGTTTTAGTAGAATTTTTTTAACTTTTAAACTATTCTCCCCTTCTACCCCATCCCCATATGTCCAAATTACCCAAGTTCATATGTGAGAAGGAAAACAAAATCTCATTTAGTAGACTGAAGAGAAGTTTTATTTGGGTCCCAAATTTCAAGGCAGATATATCCTGAGTTGGTATTAGATTTTTTAGATTCCCTTTCTCTCTCTCTCTCTCTCTCTCCACCTCCTCTTCTCTCCTTCCTTCTCTCTCTTTATCTCCCCTCTCACCTTCCCTTTTCTTTCCCTCCCTTCTTTTTCTCCCACTGTTTTCTTTTTTTTTTCTTTCTCTGCTTTTCATTATTTTTAGCCCAAGTAAACAATCTATAAATGTATGAAATACTGGGAAAGTTAGTCCAAAGAAAAGTGATTACTATGCCTTTATCTTCCCATCCTATGGCTCAAACCACAGAAGACATTTTTTGTATATAAATACACTCAGCAATTACCCACCATATATGAACAACTATAAGTTAATTCTTCCAACACAAAATGGCAACACAAAACCATAAGAATGTCTGCTTCCTGCCAGCACCTCTGCTGCCAAGGTTTTCCTGCCCATTACCCCCTCAGTTAGCTCTCCATTCTGAAAAACAGCTTAGGCACATGGTAAATAGTCTTTCATATGGCGAAGTGTATAATTAGTTGTTCCAAAGTCCATGCCAATTATTTAAAGATCGTCAGAAATAAAAATCTTGATTCTTTTAAAAAAAGTTTATAGAAAATGCATTAATCTAATATGCAATTTTGAGGATACTAACCCTTTGGTAGAATAGAGGTGAAGAAAGCATTGCCACTGAAACTTCCTTTGTCTATTGAATGGAGCACTGGGTGTTATGCGCAAACCATGAATCATGGAACACTACATCAAAACCTAATGATGTAATGTACGGTGATTAAGGTAACATAATAAAATAAGAAAAAAAAAAGAAACTCCCTTTGTCTTGGAAACAAAGGAGGATGAGTGCTTTATTTACATAGATACTGTAAGACAAACATCCAGCCTTTGTTGTTGTTATTATTGTTGTTATTGTTTTGTTTTGTAGATAACTCTAAGGTCTTTGACTTTGAAAACAGTCTTGCTATTCTATTTTCTTTACTCATACTAATACTAAAAATATCAGGCTGTCTTTAGATTGACCCCTGAGAAAGGAAGATAAATCATTTCACAAAGAGACCTTTTTTGACTGCTGACAACCCACCACATGGGACTAATTCAGGTTGAATATCCAAGACTTTGAGAAACCTATTGCTGACCTTTGATGATTGCATCACATAATTTGCCCTTATCCCCCATTTGAGAGTGTTGAGTAAGGTGAGAATTAGTTGTGTTGGGCATCTCTAGTTACAACTTGTATCGTATACCTGAGCATGAAAAATGGCTGCAGAGAGGAGCAACATAAGAAAATAGGATGCTTCAGGCGCCTGGGTGGCTCAGTCGTTAAGCATCTGCCTTGGGCTCAGGTCATGATCCCAGGGTCCTGGGATCGAGTCCCACACTGGGCTCACTGCTGGGCAAGAAGCCTGCTTCTCCCTCTCCCATTCCCCCTGCTTGTGTTCCTGCTCTCGCTATTTCTCTCTCTGTCAAATAAATAAATAAAATCTTTAAAAAAAAAAAAAAAGAAAGAAAGAAAATAGGATGCTTCTGTGACGGATTCAGACTTTCCTGCAATATGGTTAAAACTGATTCATTTCAGCATGGAAGTCCTTGGAAATAACGAGGAAGGGAATTTTCCAGAGAAGAATGACCTACTCATAATTTGTGGGGTGGGGTTTATAGTCATATTAAAGGGGATGCAACTTCACTTTTTACCTAAACTACTAAAGCAGATCATATCAACTCCAGCCTATAGAACTGAACAATGTTTGGACCTATATCCACAGCCCTGACAGAATATTGATAATCAGGAATAGGGACAAATTCTTTGGAATCAGTTCTTACTTTTAGAAAACCTTAAAAATTTTTATAAAGTACATTTAAAGAAAACAACCAGAAAGAGATAACATTTTGGCAAAATCTTCTGGAGCATGGAAAATCCCAGTTCACTTTTATCATACTTATCAGGCTGGGAATTTTCTGTATTGCTTAGTTAATAAGAGGGTGAGCTCTGGAATAAGACTGCCTGGGTTAGCATTTTGACCCTATCCTTTACTTGCTATATGAACTTAGATAAGTCACTTAACCTCTCTTTACCTTGGTTTCCTATCTATAATATGGAAAAAACAATACTACCAAACTCACATGTTTGTTGTGAGGTTTAATTTGGTTAATACATGTAAAGGCTTAGCTTAGTCCATGTCAGATGATCAATAATATTACCAAATATATGATGACTCTCATTTATTTCTCCATAGAAAGGTGCTTTTGTTCAACAAATTCTAAACCCTTATGTGTCTCAATTCCACTAATTTCTATCATTCCTTTACTGATGAAATAGATAAATGAGGAAGCTAATAGGTAATGATATTATGTTATCGTCTGTGGTCAAGGAAAAACAAAACAAAACAAAACCTGTCTCATTTCTGGCTCTAGGGAAGAGAAGTATAATTATTCCATATCAGGTAATAGAGATGCTCTAAAACCTGATTATAACACATGGACTTCAATTCCAGCAAATTATGACATTGCAATGTATTGTGTAAATTGAGCATCTCATCCCACATCATAAGATTCTCTAATTTATTTCTAAGACCACACTGTATCTTTATAAACATGCAAACAGAGTCAGCATCAAACAGAAAGAATTTAAAGAACTAAGACTTTTGAATAAGACTGCCATGTCTCTAGGGGTCCAAAATAGGATTTTTTTTTTTTTTTGGTTACTCTCAGAAAGATCATTGAGGTTAAATGCTTAACTATATAGATTTTAAAGATATTGGCTCAGGCTCAGACCCTGAAATTCTAAAGCCTAAGCCTCTTTGTGGAAAAGAATAAGTGTAATATCTAATATCATGAGAATCCTCCAGTATGACAGGATTTTTTTAACCCTAAAATTGATATTTTCACCCTTTGAACAAGGGCCAATATATTATGGCAAGCAGTGGAAAAGTATTAACCATCATGTATAATAACAGCTCAGAAGCAAGACCTGAGAGAGTTTCAAGGGTGATCCTCTAATCCCAGGGGAAGATGCCTTTTAATACGGCTTGAACAGTCTACTGAGATAACAGAGGGGTGCCAGGTACCAGGTAGCAAAGAGAAGGAAGTTGTTATGAAATGTGAAGTCATTTGTATTCTGAGGATGAATAGTGCTTCAGAAGGGCCCAACAGTTTGGAGACTTAGTCTGGGATTTAAGAGTATCAAGAACCTTAGATTTGTGCAAGTTACTTTACTGCTCATCAAAGAGAAGATGCTTGCTTACGTACCAAGCTCAGAAGAGTAACTGAAGGTAGCTGCTAAGGTAGTAGTGGATCAGGGAATATTTATAGAACTGTTTCAGTAGCTAGAGACAAGAACTAAGTGGGACACTTTGAGTGATGTCCTAAATATCAGTCAATGGACATTTGCTTTGCATTTCCAAGGAAAATGCACTCTGAGTCAATGAGAAGTGGAAACCCTACGTCGCCAAAATGACAGAGGGTGAGGAGAAAAGGAGGAGTAAGTCCTCTGGAAATGTGTAAAAATGAGGAACCAGCCTAAAATGTGAAGAATCTTTATTATAACCCTATAAGATTCTTGAGGGGTGGGGAGGAAGATAGATGTGGATTGTTCCTTACAAGGCCTAAAATGGGTAAGAATTGGAAAAAAGAATAGTTTAAATCATAAGCCTTCCTAAACTATTATAGATGTAAGAAATGTGGACACATGTAAAATATATATCAGGATGACCTTAATTATTTATAGTGTAAAAAACATCAAGAATGCTTATGAAATAGTGATAAAATTTTGATTCTGAAACTCCCCAGCTCTCAGCATAACAGATCAGGCTAGACGAAGGTCAACACCTACAATACATTTCGTAGTAATTGGTGAGACCTAGATTAGATTTGGGAAAAAAAAAAAAAGAAGCATGTGCATGGTCAGTAGTACATGATATTATACATCACAAATGACAATTCTTTTTTCTTTTTCTTTTTTTAGAGAGGGCAAGAGAAGGGGCAGGAAGCAGAGGGAGAGAGAGAGAGAGAGAATCCTAAGCAGGCTCCACACCCAGCACGGAACCCCACTCGGGGATCAATCTCACAACCCTGAGATCATGACCTGAGCTGAAATAGAGAGTCAGATGCTTAACCGACTGAGCCGCCCACGTGCCCCCTCCCAAGTGGCAACTCTTTATGTAACTTTATAATAGGCACCAAAGTTACCTTCTATTAACAACACTTTGTAGTATAAGTTCAAAAGTTCACCAGTGGGGCGCCTGGGTGGCTCAGTCGTTAAGCGTCTGCCTTCGGCTCAGGTCATGATCCCAGGGTCCTGGGATCGAGCCTCGCATCGGGCTCCCTGCTCAGTGGGAAGCCTGCTTCTCCCTCTCCCACTCCCCCTGCTTCTGTTCCCTTTCTCGCTGTGCCTCTCTCTGTCAAATAAATAAATAAATAAAAATCTTTAAAAAAAAAAAAAAGTTCACCAGTAACACAGTTACATGATTTTAAGACTGGAATCACCTGACTGCATGGTGTGATCATGTAATGATGGTCACACAGAAGCAATGGATACACTCATAATTTAGTGCCTTAAAATTAAAGCATGCAGGAGCTGAGCATATTCAGAGAGTAATTCAGACTTCTTTCCACAGCTGGTGACATGAAGCAATAGCACCTGTAGGTTTTTTTAGAGCTTGACTTTTTGGGAAGGGAGAGCAAGAAATAAGTTCTACCTGTTGCCGTAAATTCTTACCACTATTGGGGCTACCCAGTCACCTTCCCAAAGAGGAAATGTTTCCACTGAAGAGTGGAAGGAGGGACTGAAAAAAACCAAAGGACTCTTGAATATTTAGGTTATGATCTAGAAACACTAAAATCCCCAAGGCTGTTTCATGAGGTGGGCTTAAATTGATACAAATTACTGGAGTCTCAGAACATCATACATTTCTATTCCTTTTTGTTCGTGAGGAAGAAATTCAAGAAAAACATGAATGTGTATTGTTTACTGAATAAGATTTAACGTCATAAAATATACTGATACACTGTGCGTAATGTTTGAAATACCCTAGTCCACCTGCTGAAGAGTCCATGGATGTCAGTGCAGTATTTAAGGAGCAGGAGTTATCAAATATTTAAGCTTGAAGAAGACAAAGTAAAGACAAAAATAACTTATTCAGTTGCATTCGTTTGAAAGGACACTTACGGAATCTCAGAATTAAATTCCAGAAGGAATTTAATGTTTGGTCAGTTAAAGTAATTCAGGGCGTTATACAAAACTGGACTGGGCAGATTATAGAAAACATCAGCGAAACCTTCTTAAGACTGTCTCCTGGCAGCTAGAACCTGCATATATTCTTTAAGCTTGGATAAAATGTGTCAAAACAACACGTGAGTATAATAATAATAAAAAAACCTTCTGTAACTATATTTCTTTATCCCATTAATTATAGAGGAAATCCTGTGATTTCCAGGTCTGATAGCACTACAGTAAATTTGTAAACTACTAGTCTCCACCTTTGCGCAAGCCCCAGCCCTGCATCCGTGTCTGTTACTGGGACTCACTAAACCGCTTGAATCAGGAGGAAGAATGCTGTCATGAGATAACAGTTTTAGCACAAAGCAAATCTGAAGTCACTTCTTCCATTGTGACTTTAACTGGGTTGCTCTGAGAAAATCCCTTCAATCTGTATATCTTTCATCTCCTCATATGAAAAGCAGAGCATCATTACCCCTCTGGGTCAAATGATTATGTTTGGTGTCAAAATTAAAAATGAGATTGGGGCGCCTGGGTGGCTCATTTGGTTGAGCCTTCAGCTCAGGTCATGATTTCAGGATCCTGGGATTGAGCCGCAGGTGGGGCTCTCTGCTCAGCAGGGACTCTGCTTCTCCCTCTGCCCCTCCCCATGCTTGTGCTCTCCTGCCTCTCAAATAATTAATTAATTAAAAATATCTTTTTAAATGAGATAAATTTATAAATAAAAGATAATATGAAAATCAACAAACAGATCAATAGTGTTTATTAGAAATTTAAAAATAAACCCCTACTTGTACTGTATTTATGATTTTTGAAGACACTAGAGCAATCCAGTGGGAGAAAGGAAAGTATTTTCATCAAATGATCCTGAAATAAATGGTTATTTTTATGGGGGGAAAAAAAATCTATTCCAACCTCACACTATACACAAAAGTTAAAGATGCATCACAAACTTAACCCTGAAGCTAAAACTGTAAAGCTTTTAGAGGAAAATACTGGGGAATAGTTTCATGATTTGAGGCTAGGGAAAATAAAATTTTTTTTAACTGTATAAGGGCAAATACAATTTAAAAATAAGAGGCTTAATTCTTCCTGTTGAAAATAAGGGAAGAGACTCCTCTTCCCCCTTTCTCTTAGAGCATATACTTTAAAAATTTATAATTATAAGTTATTTTCCACCCTTCAATATGTATATAAATCTTTTTTAAAGGCTAAATAACCCTCTGGTTAGCATTAAGATGCAGGAATGTCTGTCTGAAGGACCTGGGGAGCCATCAATTCGAAATATAAACATCAAGGAAGATAGCTCCACATTTCTCAGTTTCTGTGGGAAAGTAGGAACCTAACTTTGGTGGAGGTGTAGCTCCAAATTACAAAACTACGTCTTGTCGTAAAGATATGAGAAAGGTTTTTCTTCCTTTAGATAAAGCCAATTAGCTATAACAAATAGTTATCCCAATTACCCAGTAAATTTCAGATGAACTGTATGTGACAAACGGTTCTGTCAAGCCCTCTTATTTGAGGATTAGTTATTGTTTATTTTAAAACTTGTATGTGGGTTTTGTCTGCTTGGCTACATAAAAGGGTAACCTTTCTTTCTGTGTTGCAACACTTAGTGGATTGCTTGTAAGGTACATCACATTCTGATTTAAGGTATATTCAATAATAAAAGTGTTATTTTTTTCTTTTCTACTTTTATGGAGAGGTTTTCTGGATTGGAAGGAAATTTTAACAGTATTTCCCCAACAATCTGGTAATAAGGACAGTTCCTGTGATGAGAAGATCAACTAAAGTTTGGTGGCCACACACCAGTCAGTTACCCTATATTATAAAAAATCTTCCTTGTAGCTCTGTTCTCTTTGGAATACCAACTGGATCCCAAATTTGAGATTTTACTATTGAATAAGCATGTGTAATTCAGGCTTCAAAATCCTAACAGGACCATTATATGGTTGGAAAATTTGGGAAGCCAGAAATGTTGCATACAGACCTTTCCCTTAAGGCTAATATCTTTCTTTCACATCTGGAATGAGTAAATGGCAATCCAGTCTTGCAGTGCTGGGGTCAGTTCTTTTAATTTGGATTAATTAACATTGTTGAGGTCTCATTCCAAGCAAATGGTTACTAATATTTATGGGATAAATATCAATCTAAGAGAAAAAAATTAAGACTGGCTTGAAAATCTAGAAGAAAAGAATGAGGAAAAAGTGGAGGAGAAAATGCAGAATTGAAGGCATTTTCTCTTTCACAGAGCCTTCCTCCTCTCTTCTTTTGTCTGCTGTTCTTGGTCCCTCTGCACCTCCTGCATGTTTTATCACTTCCTCCTGGAAACTGACTCTGGATAAGGGGCAGGTGACGGTATTTTAGATGGGCGGTTCCCTTCATTAGTGGATTTCCCTTTAAGAGGGATGAGGGAGGAGCACCTGGGTGCCTCAGTCGGTTAAGCATCCAACTCTTGATTTCAGCTTGGCTCATGATCTCAGGGTTGAGGGACTGAGCCCCACTTTGGGCTCTGCACTCGGGGTGGGGGTTGCTTGAGATTCTCTCTCCCTCTCCCTCTACTCCTTCTTCAACTTGCTCTCCCTCTGTCTCAAATAAATAAAACAAATCTTAAAAAAAAAAAAAGAGATGGGTGAGGGCACAATTTCTTTAGCTGGTAATGAATCACCTGCTCTGTTTGAGGACACAGGTTTGTGTGCCTTGTGGCCTAGCCTTGAGTCACCTCATGTCTTATCCCAAATTCCAACTCCAAGAGTTCCTTCTCATACACATACCATATAGCTGGGAGAGCACACATGATAAAGAGACAAGCTGGAGAATAATTCAGAACTTCTATTTAAAAAAACAAAAAACAAAAAACAAACTCTTCCTCTATGAAGACGGAGATTGGCTGCAGTGATCACTTGGAAAATGACAAGCTGTTAAGCTGATGAATTGTCAACTTGGGAAGGAAACCAGTGTGTCATACACTTTACCTTCTTCTTATCTCACTATGAGGGAAACGAGCCCTTCCTTTGTGGATGGCTAGCAAAGCTGAGGCCAGTGAAGAATCCCAGGCCTCCCCTGCTATCCACATGCCTTCCTTGCCAGCTGATTGTGCTCATGTAAACACTCCTTTTCGCTGTGCCCAGCAGTTTGCGAAATACCCACACGCATATATTCGCCTTACAACCCCACCCAAGAAGACGTTCCCTGGCTACCATAACCAGAAGACTTTGCTTCTTTGATGGAGCAAATATGTCAGAATTCAGATTAGCACACCGAAGGGTATTGTGCCCAAGGAAGCCAGCTATCTACCACTGCTCCTCCCCACAACCACAGAAAAGCTATGGACATTAGAGACCCACAGAGAGGGGCTGCCAACAGCAATACTTGAAGGCTTTCTGCAAAGAGCGAGCGGGGAGAAGTTGCTGAGGGCATACCCAGAAGTCAGGTGAGTTCCCCCATTGGTTTCCATCAAAAGATTCATTGAGGTTTCTCAAAATTCATTGGCATAAAACTTGGGTGGGGGGGGCAGATCGAAATCCCACTCTAGTCTTAGGATCCTAAGTTGGCCTGGGCATTCTTGTTGATTACCCAATCCTAAATTAAAGAGGAGGATTATAGAATGGCTGGGACAGACTATTGCTCAAATCTTAGCAGCATGTAATAAGTTTTAAACAAACTAGAGAGAGACAAAGAAAAAATGAAATACTGCTATGTTGGCTGCCCAGTTGTAACTCTTAATAAAAGGACTAGTCTCAATTTTGGCAAACATATAAAGGGAAGAAAGGACTAAAGGAAACTATGTCATAGTGCAAGAAGCCTGGACACTGAAAGAGGATCTGTAGAGATTCTGATGTATGCAGCAGTTGCAGGAACAAAAGAACCAAGAAATCCTAGGACCAAACCCACAGCCAAGAAATACTTTGCCAACGGCTCAAAGTTGGCAGATTGAGGAAATTTCGGAGGTGGGAACTAGTAAACCATACATGTCAGTCCTGTTTCCTGAGGCGAATCTGTCCTTGCCTTTTTGGATACATACTGGTGCTGCATACTCTGCAATTTCCTCAGAAATTTCTTTCTTTCCATTTGGTGATAGATCAATACAGGTTTTGAGTGTCTTGGTTCAGCCCTCTAGTTCGTCATTTTCCTTCCTGGTTTCCACACAGATATAGGTTCTCTACTAAGGAACATACATTCTTTTTTCTCCTGAATATCTTGTAAATCTAATGGGGAGAGAAGTGTTGTGCAATTTCAGGGCTGCTTCTGTGCTCCGTATGCAGTATTTATGGGGCATATTGAGAAAAAGTCAGCTGATTTCATCACAATGCGACTTCTGAGAGAAGAGTGGTGTTGTAGAGACTGGTCGCCTCATGCTGTACTGGGAAAGCACCCCAATCTGAAAAAATTTGAAGTACTACTTTTGGCCCTAGGAAGCAATAACACTGATATAATTTGATGTAGAGAACCAATGGAAATAGTTTACTGGAAAAATAAGCCATGGCCATATGTAAAACAATATGGTCTAGAGCTTAATTACAAGGTCAATTAAGTAAATTAAATTATAAATAATATATCTATATACATAGAATATATAAATAATATATAATATAAATTAAATTACAAATATAATAAATATAAATAAATAATTATAATAAAATGGTTATAAATGAACTTTTAAAAAAACTAATTTGAAAAATGGGGCACTCACCCTGTAATTCTCCCATACTTCCAGTAAAGAAGGAAGGTAAATTTGATAAAATGGGCAACCACTATATAGCTTTGTACAGAATTGTAGCCATTAATCTCTGTAGTTCCTAACCCTGCAATGATTCTGATTTCTGATTTGCGTACTACTGTCTGCAATATTTTTCTCTGTAATTGATCTATGGTTTTCCATTTCTTTCTTTCCTCCCTCCCTTCCTCCCTTCTTCCTTTCTACAGATGAGTTCTGTACTCTGCTCTTGTTTATGCAGGAGTCCAGTATTTGTGGCAAAAAAAAAAATCCTCAAAGATTTCAGGACTCTTACTTTTTTCTGTCATCATGGAAGGAAGGAAGAAAGGAAGGAGGGAAGCAAAGAAGGAAGAAAGAAGAAAGAAAGAAAGAAAGAAAGCTTAGAGACATCTGTCTCACCAGAGGGATTTATGATTATTCAAAATACATAATTTGGGGGCGCCTGGGTGGCACAGTCGTTGAGCGTCTGCCTTCGGCTCAGGTCATGATCCCAGGGTCCTGGATCGAGCCCCACATCGGGCTCCCTGCTCGGCGGGAAGCCTGCTTCTCCCTCTCCAGCTCCCCCTGCTTGTGTTCCCGCTCTCGCTGTCTCTCTCTCTGTGTCAAATAAATAAAATCTTTAAAAAAAAAAAAAAAAAGAATCCCATGGCAAATATTAATGCTTTTTTTTTAAAATAGAGAACTCCTCATTCTTAGAATTTTCTGCATAGGTATTTTTGAACGTATATCTCTCTTTTCATATAAGTTTGCTTAGAGCTCATATAGCTTTAAACTTGTTGGAAGAAAAAAAACTGAACATAAAGTTCTCTAGGATTCTATACATTTTAAATGCTCTGTATATATTCAAATATAAGGAGAGGGAACTTCATTAAATACTTTAGAAACATGTAGTTAAGAACTATAAAACTTGAGGGCGCCTGGGTGGCACAGTCGTTGAGCGTCTGCCTTCGGCTCAGGTCATGATCCCAGGGTCCCGGGATCGAGCCCCGCATGGGGCTCCCGGCTCGGCGGGGAGCCTGCTTCTCCCTCTCCTTCCACCCCTCCCCCCAGGCTCATGCTCTCTCTTTCAAATAAATAAGTAAATAAATAAAATCTTTAAAAAAATAAAAAAATAAAAAAAAGTAAAGGTCCCTGCTCTTATCTACTCTTCTATTCACAGGACTGCTTATGGATATTCCCAACCCATTTCCTCTATAAAATTAGACAGTTTTCTACTCTTATACTATGTCTCCAACTGCATTAAGTGATTGAGGACATTTTGTAGTGGAGTATTTTTCTAATCCAGGTTGCTATGACTTCTCATGTTTTGTTTTCATGTTTATCAAATAATTGACTGATTATTTGGATATCGATATAACAGCAAAAACTACAAGAACACCTCATTGCCTAGGGGACAGGACCGAATTGTAGAGTTGCTTTTAGAAAATCTAATCAAAACCTAATTTATAACCCATATTCCAAGCAATTAAAATTTTCTTTGTTTGCTTTTACTACCATAAATATTATACAAATTATTGTCATTTTGACCTCATGCTCTTCCCACTACTTGCACTTTGCATGAATAATATAGTTGCCAACAGGTTTTCACTTAATTATTTTTCTACAATGATAGAAAAGACCTTTGTTTCATTTTTTTAAGTCTCAAAGCTATTTGTATAACTTATATCCTAAAGAAAGTTGGTTAAAGGTAAGAAGGAGGGTATTAATAAATTGATTCAAAACAATTTATTCAATACCTATTTGTCAGAAATATTGTGATAATTCCATAAAAGTTGGTCAGATGAGAAATTGATGGGAAATACTCATCAAAAAGGAAAAATAAAAGTGAAAAACAATAAGAAAGTCACCTGGAAATGGAGTTAATTATCAAAGAGGAGGGAACTAACTTTGGCTTAGGGGAGGCTGGGGAGAGATTTAAAAGGAAATCACATGATGGCAAAAGATGAGTTCATAATAGAATGACCTCAGATTTTCAATAGAAATGAATAAACAGAGCCTGAACTTTAGGAAAATTCTTAAGTGCTGCAGACAAGTTTTACTTCCTTCTGAAGTTGTCATAATAAATTTAAGTAATTAGGTACATGTGTTTGGGCCAACGTCTCGCTTGTCTGATGTCATCACTGAAGAGATGAATATAGTTGAAGTTTCAGTGTGCAATTATAAATTTAAGTACAGATTCTGCTGCTGCAACAGAAGCCAAATTAACATTTTTTAAAAGGTTTTATTTATTTACTTGACAGAGAGAGACAAAGCCAGAGAAGGAACACAAGCAGGGGGAGTGGGAGAGGGAGAAGCAGTCTTCCGGCTGAGCAGGGAGCCCTATGCGGGGCTCGATCCTAGGACCCTGGGATCATGACCTGAGCTGAAAGCAGATGCCCAAGGACTAAGCCACCCAGGCACCCCCAAATTAACATATTTAATTGTTTAAAAGATAAGAGTTCATTCCTTCTTGAATAGCAGCCCAAGCATAAATAGTCCAGGCTGATACAATGGCTCAAAATGTCAAGAATTCAGGTTCTTCCTATTATTTTGATATTATATCTTTAATACCTCAGGAGCTTAAAATGCTGCTTGAGCTCTTGCCATTATATCTGACTTGATAACAATATAAACCTCTAAAAATTCACCACTGAATTTCAAAATTATGTGAGCTAATACATTTCCTTTACTGAACTGGATTATTTTTAGTTGTGTTTCTTTTATTTGCGGTCAAAAGAATTCTAAGTCATTCAGGCTCTGAATCACCTAGAAGGTAATTTCTAAGCTTCTAACCTCGGACCACTAAAACCTTTCATAATCCGACCATAGCTGAGTCATCTAGTCTGATTGTTCCACTCCCCTGCCATGTACTTAGTATTACAGTGACACAACAAATTACCCACTATTTCCCATACATCTCAAAGTCATTATTTCTTCTCTGTTTCCGCTCTTTTTCCATGCTTGGAACGGCCACTTCTCCACACCTGCATTAGCTCTCCCAATCATCATCTGGGACTGAGCTCAGGAATCATTTCTTTCATGATCTTTGCCTGGTCTCCTGGTAGGCAGAGTACCCTTACTCTCCTTTCCAGTAACAACCGACAAGTATCTCAATCATTGTATTTACAAGTGTGCCATAATTATTTATTTTGTAACTCTAGACTGTGTGATACATGAGTGGTATTCACTGTTCCCCCCCCCACCCCGCTCAAAACATGTTCTGACCCAAAGTAGAAGCTTAATACCAATTATTAAAAAATGAACTAGATAATGAGAAAATAGGGATTGAAACTGTCAATTGCATGACTCTTTCTGCTAGATTTGTTTTTGGAAAAAAAAAAAATATTGGGCTGGAAAGCAAAACACCAGAATTGATTGTGACTTTGCAACTTACTAGTTGTTGTTGTTTTGTTTTGTTTTCTTCTCAGCCCATTCTGTCATCTGTGCTGATGTTTTCATAAGAGGATGCTTTTCTATGGAAATTAGGACTCTTGGCTTCTCTTGCTACCTCTTACTCATTCCTCCTTACATATAAAAGTTGACTAATATAATGGGTGAACTTGGAAGGGGTTATATTAAGTAAAAGCTTAATAAAATTTTATTAAATAAATGATTCTTACTTGACCCCTTACGCACCTAAAATTTAGTCTCTTGAAAAGAATAATTTTAAAATGATTGTTTCCAGTTACCCCAACTTTGTTAACATGTGGCATATAAAATCGTATGCCAATTAATCCCCAATAATATGCTTAAAATTTCTGAAATCAAATATTTCTGTTTTACTAATATTCTATAGATTTTTTTAAATTACATCCTACTTTGTTTTATTAGGTATTATTAGGCTCATGGGGAAAGATATTAATGTAGGTGTTCACTTTTACTTTGTATAAAAGCTCATTAAGATTCTAAAAGACAATTTAAAAAATTAGGATCTTTTTCCTCTTGTCACACAGTTCCCTTCTCAATGATGAGTATATAGTATCATTCTTGAAAGGTATTTTATTTAGCTAACTTGAAGCAATGCAACACTAAAATATTATCAATTATACTGATTTTAAAAAGCCTATTTATATTCTTGATACAAATCTATGTGGTATTTTAATATTTTAAATGAATATTGAATTTTTCAAGACTGTTAGAAAAATAGCATATCCATACATCAACCAAAAAGTTAAATATTTCATCAGGTATTGTATTCTTTAGTTATGTATTTTCAAAGAGAATATGCATTTTATTGCTGTGTTTTTCAAAAGCTTGGGTTAGTTTATCTGTTTATATGCTACAAAAGGTTAAATATTGACAGTTCAAAGGCAGAAATCCCTATCTGCTGTGTCATATTAAGTTGCATCAATTGCATCCTATTTGGCAAAATGGCCCGATTTAATGCAACAGGAGAGCTGCAACTTGAAATCCCTTCATTCCAATAGCCTGCGTTACCCAGGAAAATGGAAAAGAATAAATTTGGGGTGGTATTTTTCAGTTCTCTGTTGTAAAGTAAACTATGATGTTCAAGGAACCCACTGATTTTAAAAATTAAAATCAAAGGAAGGTGTCCAGAAGATCTTGCTTGGCTTTGTGTACCTAAAGTATTTTAGGATCCGAGAATCCTCCTATACTGTTTGAGTTGGCAGGAGACCAGGCTTGAATCTATCAGAATTTCTTGTCACACTGCTCAGCACATATTGCACAGGGCATGCTATAACCTCTGGGGAATAATTACTCTCCAAACAGTTAGCAAAACTGAGCTAGGATGCTGACGGGCAGACCTCACACTTAGCTAAACTGTATTGGCAATGCTGTCCAGAGAATAAGCAATGTTTCAAGAACAATTCAAAGGTAATATAAGAGGAAATGTAACTGAGCTTAGCTTACTAATAGTTGGGGCTACTTTGTAATGTCTAGTGTCAGTAAACTGTTGGAAATTCACTCTGAACTAATTTTATCCAGCTTTGTAAGTAATCTCCCTTCCAGCAAGTTGGAAGAAAACTATTTAGGAAATCATTTTGAGGTATTTTAGTACTCTTCACAAGCAATTTATTACTGTTTTCTCTATCATAACTCCCTAGAAGTGTAACCAGCTAGCTTTAAATGAGATGTGCTAGTATAGCAATATTTCACCTATCCAGAGATCTCCGGCCCATGAGATACTGTCAAAAAAAACAGAAGAAAATAAGAATCCTCTGAATCACTAAAATACATGTATGTAAAAAATAAGTGTTTGCATATACTTATGTATGTAAAAATATTCTTATACCATCATTGCCTAATATCAAACATTTGATACATAGACCACCATCCCACATGTTCAAACTCTGCCACAGCTCCAATCTAGGCCTAACAAATGTCTGATGACACTTCTACTTCCTAGGGATACTTCCTAATGGAAGAATGGGTTAACTAATAGATATAAGGATTTGATTCTTTTGTCAATTATGTCATTTACGTTCATTTTTAGTGATACACAATTCAGACTTATATGAACTTGAATCTATTTGGATGATAAGTTTTAAATCATCTCATGTATTTTGATTGGCAAAAATCTACCTTTTTTTATGATTGGCAATAATACAGCATCAGGTCAGTTCTAACTTAAATCTTTTCAAAGGCTTGGGTCATGTTGTAGAGGGTATGCACATTACACTGGAGAGCAATTATTCTCTTAATAAGGTGAATTAACCAAAATTCAATGCCACCTTGAGAGACTGAAGTTATTTATGTGACCATCCTTGGCCACAACTTTTAATTTCTCCACAGCTGTCTTCCAATGTCCAATAATGTTGCTAATCATAACAGTGACCCTTAAGAATCATGAAACTTTTGGATTTGTTCATCAATCACAAGAAGAGTGTGAATATTTTAAATAAATAATGTTATCACTGTAAGGGGTTTTTTGTTTGTTTGTTTTTGCCTTTGACTATTAATTGGCTAAACCTATTGTGGAAGAATGACATATTAGATCACTTTTTTAAATTATGCCATGAAATTAAAATAATTTCAATGCACTATAGTAGCAAAAAGATTTAACAGTTGAACAGTGCCCTTAAAAATACTTTCATTGGGATGCCTGGCTGGCTCAGTCAGTATAGCATGCGACTCTTGATCTCAGGATTGTGAGTTTGAACCCCATGTAGGGTGTAGAGATTACTTAAAAATAAAATCTTGAAAAAAAACCCTTTCACTTATATAATATTTTATCATTTATAACTCAGATTTGGTAGAAGTTATAGATTGATAAATACATGGGGAAATTAGACAAATTGGTTAAATGAATTGTCAATATCATATAGCTATAACATAATTAAGCAGGAAGTAGAATTCAGGTCTCCAGTACTCAAAGGGATACATTTTTGTGACCATAACAACTAATCCACTCATCTTCAAGTAAGGTTTTAAGCAGATGACTAAAGGTCAGATAGATCTTTCCACCCACTGTGAAGCAAATATCTAGATAACCTATTTCAGTATCCAAATACCAGTTGTCAGTTGGTGCCAGAAGGAAGAATGAACAACCCTTTGATGGCCACATATCCAAGAAGTGGCAACCCAAGAATGCAGAACTATTTCTAATAAAAAAAGTGCAGTATTTCCTAGAATCTTTCTTCCCTAGAGATAAAGGTTTGTGAGTTTGTAAGCATCTTACAAAGATGATACTGATACCCATAAGTCCACTTTTAGGGTAACTTCAGTAGCCTAATTGGTAAGTCTGATGTACTATGATTAGTTTCCAGAATGACCTTAATTCTAGAGAGCTCAAGCTAAATAAAAAATTCTGCAACCAAGTCAGCCCAGGATAAAAAAGAAAATGAAAAGTGGTCAATTACTTGAGTGAAATGGAACTGTTAAGAGAGCAATCTAGCCTCTTTTAGAAGGGAGGAAAGGATGTAATGAACTTGGAGGGTATGGAAGCACCAGCATTAATGTTCAGAAATTAGAGATTTTGAGATACATGCTTCCATTTTCTGGCAACTGTAAGACTTTATGGTCATATTTATTTTTTTTAATATCATCAATAAAATCTAAAGATAAAATGACTCCATTAGCAATAATAGGACTCCACAGCATCAAATATTCATTTTCCTACTTAGTAACATGAAGGATAAAGCAGCTATGTATCAATATAAAAGTCAGAAAAATAAGGAAACAACACATTGAAAGAAAATAATTTATAAATACATTTTCTGGCACTGTTTAACTTAGTAATCTGAATAAATTAGTGAGGGTTTAGACAGCTCTTTTTTTTTTAAAGATTTTATTTATTTATTTATTAGAGAGCAAGCGAGAGAGAAACAGCGTGAGAGGGGAGAGGGTCAGAGGGAGAAGCAGGCTCCCTGCTGAGCCGGGAGCCTGATGTGGGACTCGATCCCAGGACTCCGGGATCATGACAGCCGAAAGCAGTTGCTTAACCAACTGAGCCACCCAGGCACCCTAGACAGCTCTTTAAAAGTCATTGAATATTAATATCACTTTCACAATATGTCATGGAGCAGTTGAAACTGATCCGTCTTATATGGAAGCTCTGATTTCACAGAGTCTGAACCATGGGAGAAGTTCCTGATAAATTCTTTGATGTGTCTAATTGTCTATCACAGGGGGAATAAAGAAAAAAAAACTGTATATATACTTAACAAAGATTTGGGGAAATGATTTACAATGACATGACATTTTTATTCAGATCGCATAAATAAATTTTTAAATGCATTTTGTGATTTCTTCTGTAGTATCGAAAATAAATGACAAAAGACAAAGTCAGACATCAAATGAGTGAAATAAATATAAAATCAGGAATGTTTAGTATACTTAATACAGAACCAAGTGGGGAAAGAGACCCAGCTGTATGCAACAGCTAACTTCATCTGTGTAATACATACACACACACACACACACACACACACACACACACACACACACACACATGAAATCTACTAACTAGACTTAACATATAGGATTTAGGTAGTAACTTTCTATTTTATTCTAATAATGTATTAACAGTAAATCTAGGACACATAAATTCTGCTTTACTAATTTATTAATTTATTTAATGTGGGCATCTACCCTCAGCTCTCTGTTCCTTGTCCTCATTACCAGAGGTAGAACAATAACAAAAGAATAATCACCACCCCATTTTCTTCTTCTCTCCCTCCTCCTACTCTTCCTCTTTCTCCTTCATCATCCTCCTCCTTCCCTGCTCTTCCTCCTTCTACTCTTCTATTGTCTTAACCCTTACCTTCTCTGCTATCATTATCTCTTAGACATGTATTCAGTAAGTTACACTTTAAAAAGACTTTCACATAATATGCATGATTACTAATGTATTAAATATAAAAGAGAATGGGGTGCATGAGTATTTTCTGGCTATAAAGAAGAGAAACAATGGAGAAATTGATAGCAATCCTTATATAAACTATCTGAAAATAAATGATCTACTGACACAGAGAACATGTTGCAAAGTCCTTCGTAAGAGTTGCAACCACAACAATAAAGATACATGTATATTCACTCTTTTCAGACAGTCTACCCTCCTAGATAGTCTCCTTTCCTCTGGAAATTTTCCAATAAAGTTTAAAATGCCTAGGAAAGGGGCACCCAGGTGGCTCAGTCAGTTAAGCGCCTGACTCTTGGTTTCAGAACAGGTTGTGATTTCGGGGTCATGAGATCAAGCCCCGCATCGGCTCACTGCTCAGTGTGGAGTCTGCTTGAGGTTCTCTTTGCCTCTCGCTCTGCCCCTCCCCCTGCCCCACACACTTGCACTAGCTCTCTCTCTCTCTAAATGAATGAATAAATCTTAAAATGAATAAATGAATAATCTTAAATCTTAAAAAAATAATTAAAAAACGCGCAGGAAAGTTAGCTATGTGGATAGATAGATAATATCTAGACTGTTAGATAAATAAACTTGGGTGTTTTGATTATTTTGTGGGTGAGACTCAGGTGGAATTGGTTCTTCAGTAAGCTCTTCTGGTTCATAAAAATATGTTTATTAAGACTTTTTTATGCCCCCATTAGTGTCCTAGGGTAATGCTGTAGGAAAGAAATTAAACACAATTCCTCAGGAAGCATATGGTCTGATGGAAAAGAAAATAAACTAATAAATGTTACAGGGAAATTTTTACAAATGTGAGATAGGCTTCAGTGTAGTGTATTAGGTCATGCTTTACCATAGAAAGGTTGAATAATATTCAAAGCACTATGTAAAATGGTCCCTTGACCATGAGACGTAACTTTACAATGTTTAATTACTTCCATCCATCATTGACTCCATTGGGTAATGGCTTTGAAGAATGCTTATTCTGTTTTTAGTTACAAATAGAGTACCAACCTTGATTCTCGTATAAACTCTGATACTGATACTCAGAGACAGTTTGACCAGAGCCACGCAGCAAAAAAATTGGTGGAACTGAAGCTGAATAAGAGCCAAGTGTTTCTGAATCACAGGTGAATGAATTTTCATCATCATGAACATCAGATATATATATGAATGACATTGCCTAACATGCAATTAATTGGCTGTAATACTCAATTTAATTTTCAGGCTAATCCATGATTCTGATAATTATGAAAGTTATCTTTGTACAGATTTGGAAAGTGATAAGCTATAAGCTGAGTGGCAGCACCCACTGCAGCATGAGATGCCTTTTATCATTTTGTGCTAGTTTTGTATTTAAAGCTGCATTACAGGGGTGCCTGAGTGGCTTCAGTCGATTAAGAGTCTCACTCTTGATTTCAGCTCAGGTCATGATCTCAGGGTCCTGGGATTGAGCCCCATGTCAGGCTCCCTACTCAAGTAGGGAGTCTGCTTTTCTCCCTCCCTCTCTGCCCCTCACCTGCTTGCTCACTCGGCTTCTCTCTCTCAATCTCTCGCTCGCTCCAAAATAAATAAATAAATCTTAAAAAAATAAAACTGCATTACACAATGAAAAAGATGATTGGAGATCTCCGTATTTTGTCTTCATTTTGACACATATTCATTTTTCACCTTAAGTAAGTCATTTAAATATTCTAAGTCTAAATACTCCTGAGTATAAATTCAGGGAATTCAACTAAGATTATCCGTCCACTGTCCTACCTCTAGGAATTTATTGTAGGAAGTTTCTCAGAAAGGTCAAATGCCTAAGCTGCCTTCATTTTGTCAAACTCTCCTATAATTCACCTTTCTCCACATTTTATAAGCAATGAATCTTTCATTAAAATAAGGAACTCACCTTAAAGCTGCATGTGTAAAATCACTAAAAAATCCTATTTGATTCATAGCAGTCAGAGCATTTGAGTGGCAAACTACATCATTCCGTGAAATAATATTTTGTAATAGTCATCATTAATCATTAAAATAATGTAATGCCCTTCTAGTGCTTTGTTTAAAAATTCTACCATTGTTTGTCATGACAAAATTCTGGAATAACCCATCACCCTTGACTATCTTAGAATACATTGAAATTGAGATTTGATCTAGTCTTGACAGTACTTCAAGCAAAGAAATTGTTCATTGATTTGGACAAGTTGATTGAAACCCTCTGTTTCACATGAGTCATGATCCTACCTTATTATATTTTTTTATTTTTTGAAATATATAAGACAGAATCTAGGACAGGCATATCTGTTTCAAAAAAAAATGAAATGGTGTAAATTTGAAGTAGAGAGGCAGGCACAGAAACTAACTGGTCAGCTGTATGCATAGGCCACCCACTTACATCTTAAAAGGGAATTCATCAGTAAAGGTTATAACCTTAATCTCTTAGGTTCAAATCAACACAGTTATCAAAATTTTTGTTGTGTCACAATCTGCAAAAAAATTTCAAAAGCTTAATCGTTTGTCTGAAGTACTTACCTATTCCCATTAATAAATATTTTCAATTAAAAAATCTACAAAACAGGGGCACCTGGGTGGCTTGATTGGTTAAGTGTCCCACTCTGGTTTCAGCTCAGGTCATGATCTCAGGGTCATAAGATCGAGCCCCACATTGAGCTCAGCACAGAAGTCTGCTTGAGATTCTCTCTCCCTCCTCCTTTGCCCCTCCCCCTGCTTGCACAGGGCTCACTCTCTCTCAAATAAATAAATAGATAAATAAATAAAAGATTTCTACTTTGATGATCATCACATAAGTAAATTGATTACTATTTTGTGAAGATGTTACCCAACTTTTCAGATTTTGTTTTTGTTTTTGTTTTGTTTTTTTGGTTCACTCTAACAGGGATCAGAAAACTCAGGCATATAAGCCAAATCGAACCCACCCTCTGTTTCTGGAAGTCAAGTTTTATTAAAACATCCATGCCTATATATAGGCAATTATATAGTGCCTATGGGTGCTTTTGCATTACACTAGCAGAGTTGAGTAGGTGCAACAGAGACCATAGAGACCAGAAAGCCTAAAATACTTAATATCTGCCCTGTTACAGAAAAAGTTTGCTATCCTTTCTTTTTTTTTTTTTTTAATATTTTTATTTATTTATTTGAGAGAGAGAATGAGAGAGGGAGAGCATGAGGGGGGGAGGGTCAGAGGAAGAAGCAGACTTCCCGCCGAGCAGGGAGCCCGATGCGGGACTTGATCCCGGGACTCCAGGATCATGACCTGAGCCGAAGGCAGTCGCTTAACCAACTGAGCCACCCAGGCGTCCCTGCTATCCTTTCATCTATACAATTATGTTTTAGTTATCATTGCTGGGGGAAAAAAAATTAACAATTTAAAGCAGTATCTTACGTGGTTTCTTTGGATCAGGAATCACAGAATGTATTGGTTGAGTGGTTCTGGTTCAGGGTCTCTCATGAAATTACAGTCAAGAGGTTGGTCAGGGCTTTAGGCATCTGAAGGCTAGACTGTGGTTTTGAGGATCTGCTTCCAAGTCAGCTCACTCACACAATTTGCAAATTAATGTTTGTTGTTGATAAGAGGCCTCAGTTTCTCACCATGTAGACTTCTCCCTGGGATTCAGGACATGGCTTCTCTCAGAGCAACGGGTCCAGGAGAATGCAAGGAGGAAACCACCATTTTTGAAGTGACCTATTCACAGAAATTACAAAACATCATTTCTACAATATCCTATTACAAGTTCATCCTAATTCAATATGGAAAGGGAATCACTTAGGGTCTGGGTACCAGGAGACAAGAGCGCACTAGGGATAATCTTGGATGCCGGCTATAACATGTAAGGACACAATCTGTTGTAAAGGGATGTTATAACGATAAAGACTCTAACACAAATGCTTGGAACACAGTAGATGCACAGAAGTTATTGGCATTCTCCTTTAAGATACATGGTACACAGTAAAAAGTTAAAATTTGGAAGAGCACAATAATTCTTTATATGCATAAAGCTTATTGGCATATTATATGTCTATGCCAAGGATTAATAATGTTGACCCAAGGACCAAATCTGACCTACCTCAGTATTTTAAGTAAAACATTAAATTAAATATTATTGGAACACAGCCATGCCCATTCATTGATGTGTTGTTTATGACTAGTTCCATGCTGCAATGGCAGAGACAAGTAGTTGTGGAGTTCCATGAGCTGCAAACCTAAAATATATTCTATCTGGCCCTTTACAGTAAAAGTTTTGTGGTCCCTGGTTAATTTTATATATTGCTTGACATTCTTCAAGTTTGAATTTATCACCAAATAAGCTTTAAACTACATAGCAGTGTGACCTAACCAATCAATCTCATTCCCTTACCTTCAAGGAAAACATTGATTACAAAACATGTGGTTCTCTAGGCAGACTGCACACACAACAAATTATTTTCAAGTCCCAGAACAATGACTATTTCAATATTTAAAGGATCTGAAAAGACTTGGCTAAAAGGAATAAGCTCATCAAACCAGGATATCTATTTTTTTCTCTAATAAACTATCTTTACAAAGATGAGATAAAAATGTCTGCATGTAGTCTTCGCTCAATGAATATTTGATTATTTTGAGTAACCAGAGATTCCATTTGTCTCCCTACTTTATGTACTCATATTTAACATTTTATACCTTCTTTAAATTTCTTCAGTCAATACCAGTCAATGATCAAATCTTTATATATCACATATGCTTCTCTGTTAATTGGTATACGTGGTACTTTATTACCAACTTGATTCCCTTGGAGAGGAAATGAAATTGTTGAAAACTATACTCAAAGCAAGGCTTAGTGGAGAGTTCTTTACAGACAGTAGTTATTTGAAAAAGACTTCTTGATCAATTGTAATCAAATACAATATAATGGGAGATAACATCACAATTACTTAACAGGAATAAAATAATTCAGGATTGATATTTACCTAAATTTCTACAAAATAATTATTGGCATGGGCTATTGAAAAGTAGCTGAGACATTAAAACATTTTTATATTTTAGATCTTCTACTTCTGTTGTTAGGGAGACATAATAATAATGTATGTGGAAGCTGAAAATGAATCAAGGAGAAAGACTTGGCTGAAAGGAATTTTAGCCTTTTTAATTTTTTCAGGTAACTTTTCTTAGTTTCAGGTCAGAACAAGCACATAAAAGTATATAAATTCTTTTTTCCTTGAAAAAAAACTTGGGGGAAAAATTAAGAAAACTAGATATTGAACACATCATAGTATGTAATAGAATAAAATATAGAATGAGGAGCTCTAAGCATATTTCCCTCATGGAAATTAGTATGCTGTCAAATAGATGAAGGTGAATTCTTCAAAGTCATGTGAGTTAAAAGAAAAAGAAGTAAGTTCCTATAATCTATACCTAAAAGAAAAACAATAACAAGGATACTCTGGAAAATTATAACACAAGGAATAACTTAGTCAATAGAATGGATTTTTCTACCAAGAGTGAATGTCACATTCACTGAAGCAGTTTGATTATTCCGATTAATGTAGCATTTGTTTAGTAACTACACTGTTCTAGGCATTTTATCAAAGTATTTTAAGTTAATCATCATGTGACATTTTTGAAGTTGATATCATACTTTGTAGTCAGGGAGACTGGGAATCAGAGAAAAGAAGTTGCTTGAAGTCATAGATCTCAGCTGTAGCATAGCCAGATTTGAAACCCAGAACTGCCTGAATTTCCTCCATACAGCTTAAGACTTCAGAATTTAAAAATCTCCTACCACGATGCATAAGAAAGAGTGATGCAAATATTCTCAAACTGCAATGTGTCTAAGAAATGATTACAAATGATTACAAATGTGCGTTTGCAATATTGTCAGAATGATTACAAATATAAATTTGCAAAATATTCTACTCAGAATATTTTGATTTCATCGGTCCACACAAAACCGTATATCTTTATGTTTGAGTGAGCATCACTGGTCTTACAAACTAATTTATCTGCACTTCACTTCACCTCCACCCCCCCAAAAAAATAAACAAATAAAAAATAAAAAATGAATTAAAAAATTAAGATACTACATAGGAAAGTAATCCTTCACTATACTTTCTCTGAGGTGTAAAGAGTGAAAGAGTACAAAATTTTCATGTGGCCAAACCTAAAGTAATACATTATATTGTTAAACACAAAAATTAGTTTTCGAAGGGATGGTTCCAATTTAGTTGATTAAAAAAACTGTAATTTTTTTTTTTTTATGAAGACAGAGAAATTCTATTTTATCTAAAATACAGAAATAGACTTTCAGGGGAAAAATAGTCAACTGTGTCCCTTTGTTATTTGGTCAAAACTCTAATTTAATGCAAAAATATCTTTATATATAGAAGATGCTTATTTAATTAGAAATGGAAATTTTACAAATGTGGATATATCATTTTTTTCTAGATTGTCACATTGCTAGATGAGTTCTCCCATACAAAATCCTACAGAAGAAAGGGAAAATGTCTTCTTACCACAGGCAATGAAGAAAACTGTGATTAAATGTCAGGATTGTAGGTTTAGAATGTCGTATTTACATTTGTGTGGATGAGAGAAATCTTAATTTCATTAGCAATTATACCTTGTCCTGTACTTTTCTTTCTTTTTTGTTTAGATCATCTCAAATCTTTAAAGCTGAGAATCCCCATGTTTGTCAATCACCTGTTGTCTTTACTTGTCAAAATGAGCCAACTTATCTTTCTTGTTGTTAATGAACTTGACATTTCTCTAGAAACTGGGTTTATATTGACTTCTGGAGTTTTTAACAATATGCCATATGGATTGTGTCAAGGATTGCCAGGATTCTTTAAAATTCTTATATAGAAAAAAGTTTTAAGAAATAAATTGAATTATTTCTACTTCTGTAGGTGGTTTCTTGAGGACAGAATTAGTGAAGTATTTTTTTTTTGAGAAGGAAACAGATAATGAGAAATAAAAATGTAGGTTCCTCTTATGGATATGCAGTCTAGCTTTTTGGAAATTTTAACATGCATTCATGAAGGGAAATAATGCCAGAATAGCAGATCAGAAAAAAATACTTGAGAGAGAGAGAGAGAATGTGTTTGAGGTAACAAGAAAGTAGACTAAAAATAATATAATAGTTATTCTCCCTAAAAATGTTTGAATTATTAATTTTGTGTTCAGAAATACTTTCAGCATAAATCTCTAAGAAAGGGTTTTCTATTAAATTCTATCTAGATAAGAAATCACTTTCATTTAAATACAAAGCACAGCATATCACCTAAGACCAGGCTCATTTATGACGTTCTGTTCAATTCAGAACATCCCTCACTTATCTAATCCATATAATTCCATTACACTTTTTCAATTGAAGTCAATCTGGTCAAAGCATAATAAACTGTACCAATTCAAACCAATGAATTCCACAAAATTTATTTAATTTGATTTCATAAGTGAAATGTTTTTTTTTTCTCTTTCCTATGAATTGAATTAAATTCAATCTAGATCAGAAGTCAGACCAGTCCTGACCCATTTAGTTCCATTCCAGTTTTAGAGCAAGATCAGATATAGTACACAACATTCAAGCCAATTAATTTGAATTTTATGCCTCCTTTTCATTAATTTTAACTGAAAGTATATCCTCATTCTACAAATCTCACCCTTAATGATGCAAGAAACCTAAGGCTCTGGTGTTTCATAATCAATCTTTTTATCTAGATAAATCTTTAGTTTTTCCAAAACTGAACCTTAAAACAAAAATCTTTATTCATAGAGCTAAATCATCTGTCTTCTTAACAACCATTTCCATTATTCACATCCTTTTGTGTACGAGGCACTATGCTAAGTACTTCACAGTGTATAGATAAATTAGAAAAAGAAAAGAAAAACTGCATTCAGTAGCTTTCAATCTAAGACAAAAAAACTAAAAACAAGAAAATATTGTAGTGTCCTAAGGAGTACTAAATAGGTCACAAATGAAATATAAAGATGATTGAGGTAAAAGATAGCAGAGACATCCACATTGATAGAGTAATCCTTCTCAAAATCACTTCAAAGCAACAAAAGGAATAAGAAGTAGACACAAAGATATTAAGAGGCAGCAAAACCACTAAATTCCAAAATAAATGGAAATCTGCATGGAGAAGTCCAGGCTGAGCAGTGGTATATGCAAATAGAAGTAAAGCAAAAGAGACACTGCAATTGTAGGTTTCAGAGATAGCTAGGAACATATTTATTAGAAACACAAATACATTTGAGATGAAAAACCTAAATCCCTTGTTTGGAAGAATGGGGACAAGTGATTGTTCTGGAATTAGAATTCTCCCTACACTAGGGTAACTACTAAGAAGCAGAGGAGTTATAGCTACTGAAGGAATCACAAAGGGAAACCATATTTGAAGGAAGCTATAGGTCACTGCAGTGGCAAGGAAATGGAGAGATTTTTGTATCTTGAATAAACTCCAGCTGCTTATTTTCATTGGCTGGTAGGAGTAAAATCTAACGGTCTCACCCTGGATAATAGTCTTATACTGAGTAACCTGTTATACCTGAAAGACATGCACATGGTCCTGGCTCCTTCCCCTGCAGAAGTTGGTTTCAAATAATTAACCCAGGAAAAACACTTATCTTTCAAAAATAAGAAGTTGGAAAGAAACAGCAAAGGATCGCATGAAGACATTATGAGTCAAACACAGATGAGATAAAACAAAACAAAACAAAACAAAAACAAATGTCATGTAAGAAAGCAATCCCCAGAAAAAATGTGTTTTTTTTTTTATGAAATAAAGGACAATTAAAATGAATTGTTTTGCCATGAATGGAATAAAGAAAAATGAATGAAAAAGAAAGAAAAGAAAAATCTCTTGTATGAAATAATATATAACAGAAATCTAAGAGCTTTTATAAAAGATGGAAATGCATGAGAAGAATATCAGACTTTTGGGCGCCTGGGTGGCTCAGATGGTTAAGCGTCTGCCTTTGGCTCAGGTCATGATCTCAGGGTCCTGGGATCGAGTCCCGCATCGGGCTCCCTGCTCTTTGGGAGCCTGCTTCTCCCTCTGCCTTTCTCTCTCGCTCTGTCTCTCATGAATAAAAAAAAAAAAAAAAGAATATCAGACTTTTGCTCTTTTGCTGTTGAGGCATAGAAAAGATGTGGAAAATAAAATTAAATTGTCATAGAAAAGAAAGTAAAGTAGAAAAGACACTAAGGAAGATAATGTTGAAAACATACTAAGAAATCAGGAAACCAGAAATGAAAATGGAAATGAAATAAATAAACTTAAAAAAGGAAGAATATAATAGATGAAATGACACATAATTAGGAACAAACATCTAGTATATACATAACTAAAGTCTCTAAACAATAAAATTTAAATAATAAAGCAGAACAAAAATTTTAAGATATAACTTTTGTTTCTGAAATTAATGGAAAAATTTTAATTTACATTTTAAATATACCATATTTTAGGAAATGATTCAGAATGACCATCATAAAAACATATTCTAGAAAATAAATTAGCATTCATAGGTATATAAAAAAGCATTTTGGATAGCCAAGCAAAAAGATAAAATCATTTTACTGGGAAAACTATAGAATAGCCTAAGACTTTTGCAAAGCAATATCGGACACTAAAATATAGTGGGGACCTGTCTACTGAATCAATAAATAAAGAAAGTGAAACAGAACAAAATATATCTGAACTATCAGTTAAATGTAAAGTCAAAGGAAATTAGTTTTATTTTTAACTTTAAAAAAATTACAGAATTATCAGTATTATTTATTGAATGTTGAGTTAGATCAGCTTTATAATAATACAAATCACTTGCATTCATCAGTGCATTTCAAGGTCTTTATAAATGAGTTTTATTTATTTTTAACAGCTTTATTGAAGTATAACTGATGTACAAGAAACCACACATAAATTATACAATTTGATGAGTTTTGACATATGTATACATTTGTGAAGCCATCTCCACAATCAGGTTTTAAATATATCCATTACCTCCAATAGTTTCCTACTGCCCTATGTTTTGGTGGTGGTGGTTGTGGTGGTTGGTTTTATTATGGTAAAAACACTCAAATGATATCTACCCTTTCAACAAACGTTTAAGTGCATGATACAGTATCAGTAACTGCAGACAAAAAATGTTCTCTAGAACTCGTTCATCTTGTATAACTCAAACATTGTTTTAAATACCTAACAGGAAAGGACATTGTTTCCATAGATCATTCCTATATAACCCATTGAAAGAAAACCAAGAAATAATTGTAAAGGTAAAATAACTGGCAGTGAAAAATAATCTGCTTCTCTTTAGGAATTAGGCTATAACAACAAAGGGATGATGGTTCCAGAACTGAATGTAAGTGTTATAAACTGATAAAGTAGAAATAGTATAATAAACACAAGAAAGGAAAAAAAAAAGAAGGTTAAAAAAGAGTAAGAGGCAAAAATATTTTAAATAAATCCGAAACTAAAGTCTAAATATAGTTAACAGTTTAAATGTAAACACAAATAAGTAACATAATCAAATAAAATCAGATGTTAATGAGAAAAATGGGAATAGAAGAAAAGAATACTAATTCCATAATTTTTCATAATAGATATTTAATATATAATGACTATAAGTAAAAATTAAGAATATAATATAAAGCTGCTATTTTCAAATTAATTAAAATGATTTTTCCTAATTATTAGAGGAAACACATATATACATCACAACAGGTGAATTGATTAATAAAAGCAAATAGGGTCCAGAACTAGACAGAACCATATAAGGATACTTGATTGATAATAATGTTGGTTTTTCATAAATTATGCTTGGATACTTAGATATTTATAGAGAAAAAAAATAAACTTGATTCTTGCTTCACAATATCCACAAAAGACAATTCCAAGTGGATTCTAAAGCTAAATGAGAAGGGAACAATAATAAATCTAACAAGAAAATAACAAAAGAAAATATCTCTGTGAGTTTTCAAAGGGCAAAGTTATCTAAAACTGTATATATGCATGTATTTGGACTATATGAAACATTTGTGTTTATGAAGAGCTATAGATAAGAGAAAACAAGAAGCAGATAGAATTAGATAAAATATTTACAACATATAAATCCACAGTCTACCCAGAATATATAAAGTCTTACAAATTACTAAGAAAAGCCTAGAGTTTTCACTAGGCACTTTTTTAAAGATTATGAAATTGCTCACGGACATTGAAAAAATGCTTAACTTCTTTAATAATGAAGGAAGTGAACATTAACACCACAATGAGTTACTCCAACACAAACACCAGCAAGTTACAAATTGAATGTCTAATAATATCAAGTATGTTGACAAAGTGAAACAATTTTCTCTCTCTTTTAAACTCCTTTTGCATTATTTACTAAAACTGAACATGAAAATAGTTAATGAAAATAACAGCAAATTTACTCCTAGCACCCAGCAGAAAAGTGTGCACATGTTTACCAAGAGACCTGTAGAAAAATCTCTAGAGATGCATATTTATATTAGCTTCAAAATGGAAATTTTCAAGTGTTCTTCAAAAATAAAATTAATAATATTTTTAAATGTACTATATTCAAACTAAGGAAAATTTACAGCAATAAGAATGAACATGTAAGTAAACCATTCTTTGAAGAATATCACGGGTAAAAAAAGGGTCGGAAATAGGGCAGTACTGGAAATGATCAAGTGAGAAAAATAAAAGCATTACTTTCCGATTAGATTTAAGAGTAGAGCTATGAAAGGTAATATGTAATGCAGAAGAAAATATTTAAAGATGCAAAGTAATCATTAATAACAAAATGACTTAAATGGTGTAATGGATCATGAGTTTAGATGTTTACACAGGTGTGGACATAATTTGGCAGAGAAAGAAAGTAGAGGTGAAATGCCAAAAAAAAAAAAGGGAACATTTCCTCCCTATGGAGAGACATGCTACAGGTATCTTCAATCAGCTCTGTGAAACCAGTGTTGATGTTATCTATTCAGAATAAGAGAGTCCGTCAGAGAACAAGAAAGAGGAGATGCTTTCATTAATTTAATAAGGAAGAAACAAATGAACAAAAGGATTGTAAAGTCCTAGAAGAAAACCTAAAGAAAAAAAAACTTCATGACATTGGTTTAGGCAATGACTTCTTGGATATGACACTAAAAAGAACAGGCAAAAAAAAGTAAAATTAAGTGGAAATAGCAAAAACAACAAATACAATTACTAAAATGAACAAAGGACTGCACTAGACATTACTCTAAAGAAATCATACAAATGACCAATGGGTAAAAGTCCATAAAATTGGGGTCTTCTTTTTTTTAAAATGTTTTATTTATTTGACAGAGTGAGACACGGTGAGAGAGGGAACACAAGCAGGGGAAGTGGGAGAGGGAGAAGCAGGCTTCCCACTGAGCAGGGAGCCTGATGTGGGGCTCCATCCCAGGATACCCTGGGATCATGACCTGAGCCGAAGGCAGATGCTTAACGACTGAGCCACCCAGGCACCCCAAATTGTGGTCTTCTGTGATAGTGAAATTTAAAACATCAAGAGAGATTCAGTGATAAATCACACATAATTTCATAATGAAGTAAACGTCTGGGAAAGAAGTGGGACTAGTAGCTATTGACCTTATATCCATGATTATATAATTAAAAGAGTCACTTTATTTTATAAATACAGAAATCACAATAGCTGATAAATATAGCAGATTATAAAATACTAATTAGAAATGAATATTAAGGAATTTTTTAGTTAATTTCTAGTTATATGGCTTTTAAATATTCTTAAAAATTCTTGCATTTCAAAAAAAAATTCTTTCATTTCAAGTCTCCTTTTTTCTCAACTCATTCCTTGTGATGTCTTAACCTAGATAACTTCTTATCTTGGTTGAAAACTTGACTATTGTCTTAATTTTAATATCTGAGATCATAGGAGAGTTGTACTTCATTCATCTTTATTCGAATTTGTTAGACATGAATTTCTTCCTCAAAATGTTGTCTCATGTATCCCAATACTAATGTGCTTTTAGTTTACAAACCATACATTCTTTGTAATTGATTCCTGAAAAGTATTCTTAATCTGTTTAATTTAATCAAACTATTCCATGCCTCCCAAGCATATGATTCAAATTGTAATTGTGAAGGATAATACTAATAAAATAACAACAACAGCTAAATGTCTCTAGTTTATCCCAATAACTTGAACAACTTCAGAAAGTTAGACAAGTTTGTATTCTTACCATTTATTTCTGTATGTGCTTCTTTCAAGAGTTGGAACATAATTACCTAATTTCAAAAGTTGAATGGAAGACTGACTAGCGGCTCCTTCTAATGAATAAAATATTGCAAAATGGACATTCAATTTCTAAGGCTAGACCATAAAAGGAATTGAAGTTTCCATTTCCTTCTCTTGGCTCACTCTCTGTAATGAGAAGCTAGCATGATGCTGTGAGGGCGTATTGGTAGCCCTGTGGAGGAGTGCATGTATGAAGTCCATGTAGGAAAAAACCAACTTGCTATCATGTGAGTGAGTCAACTTGGAAGTGGATCTCCCAGCCTTAGCCAAGCCTTCAGATGATTTCAGGCCCCAAACTTCTAGTCTTCATCTGAGGCCGCAGACATCAGAGAATAGAGGCAAAGCATCCCTATTGTGTCCACTTGAAATTATTGATCCATAGACACCAAGAGATAATAAGTATTATTGTTGTTTTAAGCTACTATTTTGGAATATTTTGTTATGCAACAATAGGTAATAAATACAAAATATATAGGCATTTCTTTTTTTTAAAATATGCCATAAAGCTTATACTATGAGCTTATATCCCTTATTTATAACCCAGGTGCCATACCAATTTTAAAATAAGGGAATAATTTTATTACACTTACCTTGAGGTTATTTTGCAATTTTTCACATGTATTTTTCCCAAGCCCATAAAGAACAAATCACCAATGAAGTATCACACTCTATAAGCAATTTTTGGAGGACTATATATCTGTTTCCTTTAGCAATAGGGATATGATGATTCATGTTTTAACTACAGCATATAAATGTCTTAAAGCCTACCTATTGGAAAATTATAGACCACAAATATGCAAATAAGCACATGCTCGAGGGTTATGCAAACATCCACAACATATTAAATAGATAATAATTTATAATTAAAAGTTTAAAAGTGAGCAAATGGAAATCAAGACCAAGTCAAAATATCACCAACAATGCATTCTTTTAGAGCATATAATTTCTGCCTATCTGCATGGAAAGATGTACTGACTCGTTAAGTTGCTACATTAGAGCATCAGTAGCTCCAATAATATACATATAATTTAGGCATACTAAATTTCAGGGGCCTTTGATAATTTATTTAGTAGATTATTAGTAATAAGTCCATAGCTATATACAAAAATGAAAATTGACTCAAGTCTCTGGCATTTGTCAGTGTAAAAAATACTTGCCTCTTTCAAAAGACTTTTTACCAATGAGTGAGGATTTTCAGAGCACACATGCACCAGGACTTGACCTTGTCTTATCCTCAATTTTCTCTTTTCTCTTTTTTATCCTAAGCATTATGTAGCACCAAATATCTCTTCTCCCCCTCTGTAGATGAATATTTTACAGAGAAGCCTCAGAAATCCTGTGTCAGTATTCTCAGTTTATGCTTAGCCTGGTCACACCCCTTCACAAATAATATCTCAAGCTAAAAAAGGAAATTCTGCAATATGTGGCAATGTGGACGAACCTTGAGGACATTATGTTTAGTGAAATAAGCAAGTCACACAAAGACAAATACTGCATGATTCCACTTATATGAGGTATCTAAAATATTCAAATTTGGGCAGTATGCTAAGTGAAATGTCAGGCAGAGAAAGACAAATGCCATGTGATCTCACCTATATGTGAAATTAAAAACTAACAATCATAACAACGACAATGAAAATAAACTCATAGATAAAAAGCAGATCGGTGGTTGCCAGAGGTAGAAGGGTGGGGAGAGGGGAGGAGAAATGGATGAAGGAAGTCAAAAGGTACAAAGTTGCAGTTATAAAATAATTAAGTGGGAGGGGATGTATTGTATCACATGGTGACTATAGTTAACAATACTGTATTGAATATTTGAAGGCTGCTAAGATCTTAAAAGTCCTCATCGGGCACCTGGGGGGGGCTCAGTTGGTTAAGTGTCCACCTTCAGCTCAGGTCATGATCCTGGGGTGCTGGGATCAAGCCCCACATTGGGCTCCCTGCTCAGTGGGGAGTCTGCTTCTCCTTCTGCCCCCCAACCCCACTCATGCTCTTTCTCTCTCTAGCAAAAACAAATAAATAAAATCTTAAAAAAAAAATCCTCATCACAAGAAAACCAAAATCTGTAACTATATATGGTGATATATGTTAACTAGATTTATTACGGTGATCACTTTGCAGTATATACAAATATTGAATCATTCTGGTGTATACCGGAAACTAATATAGTGTTACATGTCAATTATACCTCAATAAAAAAAAAAAGAAAAAGAAAAAAAAAGAAACAACCACTTCCTTAAGGTAAACAAATAAGTAAAAAAATAAAATAGAAAAATACATATACTCAGTATCAAAGAGTGGAATGGTAGTTGATAGGGGGTGAGGGTAGAAGGAGATGGGGAATTACTAGTCAAAGGGCACAAAGGGGAATTACTAGTCAAAAGGCATGAAGTTTTAGGTAAGCAAGATTAATAAGCTCTAGACATCTTCTGTACAACATGGTACCTATAATCAACAATAATGTACACTTAAATTTTTTTTTGAGAAAAATGGGATTGTTATTCCTAGTGCTCTACTCTACATATTACAATAAGCTGAGAAACCACAATACCTGAGATAAAAAGTTTAAGTTCTATTAAACCCAATAGAAGTTTTCTTACATTTAAAGAGTAACACTTTCACAATGGGTAAAATCTGGCTATTTCAGAGATCACTGTGCCTAATGATTGTTCATATCAACAGCTTAGTTTGCATTAAATCTCTTATTCAGTGTTACACACTGCAGTCCCTTTCAAAATTTGATGCTCAATGAGTTTAATTGTATTATTTCTCTCCTATTTTTCATATACAATTCCCAGACACCAAATAATAGTAGAGTACATATGCACATTTTTGCATATCTCTTCTTGTTTTCTATGGGGGAATTATTAGTCAAAAATTAATGTATTTTTAAAGGATTTTGATGTGTACTACTGCATGACTCGCTGGATATGTTGCAGAATCTTCCACATTGTAAGAGTTAAAACAATCCCTGGAAATGTGGACAGAGAGTTAAAAACTGCATTTCCTTTCTACATGTAGTCATCTAAATTCAGATATAGTCTCCCTAGGACTTCGTACTCAAGTGCTAAGGAGCTATTTATATTGTAGATGCCTTCAAGTTTGGCATTTAGGTCAAAAGTAGAAACAACTTCTAAAATGTATCGATAAGGGGCCCCCGGGTGTCTCAGTCGTTAAGCATCTACCTTCGGCTCAGGTCATGATCCCAGGGTCCTGGGATCGAGCCCTGCATCGGGCTCCCCTTGCTCAGCGGGAAGCCTGCTTCTCCTTCCCCCACTCCTCCTGCTTGTGTTCCCTCTCTCTCTGTGTCTCTCTCTTTCAAATAAATAAATACAATCTTTAAAAAAAGAAAAAAGAAAAAAGAAAATTGGAGGGGGGGGGCGTCTGAGTGGCTCAGTCATTAAGCATCTGCCTTCGGCTCAGGTCATGATCCCGGGCTCCTGGGATAGAGCCCCACATCAGGCTCTCTGCTCAGTGGGGAGCCTGCTTCTCCCTCTCCCACTCCCCCTGATTGTGCTCTCTCTCTCTCTCAAATAAAGGAGTGAAATATTTTTAAAAAATGACTTTTAAAGCTTAATTTTGTAGAACTACCCTACAACCCAGCAATTGTACTACTAAGTATTTACCCAAAGAATATGAAAATACTGATTCAAAGGGGCACATGCACCCTGATATTTATAGGAGCATTATCTACAATAGCTAAATTATGGAGACAGCTAAAATATCCATCAACTGATGAATGGATACTATATATATGTATATATGTATATGTGTGTACACACACACATACACACACACACACACACACACACACACGAGAGTGGAATATTACTCAGCCATCAAAAATAATGAAATCTTGCCATTTGCAATGATGCAGATGGAACTAGAGGGTATTATGCTAAGCAAAATAAGTCAGTCAGAGAAATACAAATACCATATGATTTCACTCATCTGTCGAATTTAAGAAACAAAACAGATGAACATAGAGGAAAGGAAAAAAGAGAGAGAGGGACGCAAACCATAAGAGCCTCTTCACTAAAGATAATAAACTACAGCTGATGGAGGGGAGGTGGACAGGGGGATGGGCTAAATGAATGATGGGCATTAAGGAGGGCACATGTTGTGTTGAGCACTAGGTGTTATGTAAGTGATGACTCACTAAATTCTACTCCTGAAACCAATATTACACCATATGTTAACTAACTAGAATTTTTTTTTAAAGATTTATTTATTTATTTGAGAGAGCGAGAATGAGAGAGAGTACATGAGAGGGGGGAGGGTCAGAGGGAGAAGCAGGCTCCTCGCTGAGCAGGGAGCCCGATGCGGGACTCGATCCCGGGTCTCCAGGATCATGACCTGAGCCGAAGGCAGTTGCTTTAACCAACTGAGCCACCCAGGCGCCCCAACTAACTAGAATTTAAACAAAATTTTGAAAAAATAAATAAAACTTAATTTTGGACTCACTCGTCAACTCCCACTTTGGATATGTTTGTTATATTGATACTTGGTGTATATCACAAACACCACTACTTTATACTATACTCTTATACCTAAGATTACCTGTTTATTGTCTTATACCTATTTGCTCCTTGCTCATATACATAAACTGCATTTTTTTCACAAGTCATGTCTCACTGTTGCTCTCTGTTTTCAACATTTATCTATATATTAACATTATTAATTCAGCTCAGTTTGCTTTAAATGCTTGATCAGGCTGAATGTCTAAAAGGCCCTTGATAATTTCTCTGCTTGTTACAGGTAAAGAATTAGGGGAAGAAGGGGCTTCTGTCTTGCCATGAGCCATGACTTTCTGAAAGGGAGTTATTTGCTGTTTTCCTCAATGACTTCTTTCAATGAGCTACTTAAGTTGAATTTTCACATTCAGTAATGGACTCAAATTGAGAAACATAGATAGACCTCAAAAATGAACATTTTTAAATTTCAGGAGAAGGCATTCTTTAGGAATTGACTATTTTTAGGAATTTTATTGATAGACATGACCTCATTTTATTTGAAACTTGGACAGCTTACTTCAACTTCAGTGAGGTGTATGGGTTTTCCCAAAGATTCACTGAGCAAATTTTTAGTGTCCACTCTGTGCAAGTACTGAAACAATAGGGCTTTAATATGTTAGACTGAAACTTTTAGTTCTAATCTCAGATAACACATTAATTATTTTTTATTCATTCTTTCTTGCATGCATGCATGCATGCATTTATTCATTGTGTATTCAGTGTGAAGACATGATGGGTCTCGGGGAAAAAGCAGTGACTATGACAGTGACCTTGACATAACTGAACTTATGATTAACTTTCTCTTATAGACAAGACTGAGTTCAATGTCCTTTAATGTGATCCTATAATACCTTGGACTTAACTGCTTAGCAGAAATTATCATCCTGTATTTTAATTCTAAGCCCCAAGAGGTAGATGCCATACATTACTGGCAATATTAACATTAATAGGTAATATTTATTGAGCAACTGATTTTTCATTTGTTATATTAAGAATTTTAATTTTTTAAATCATTTACCATGATATCTCTAGAAAGTGGTCTTTGAGTGAATAAAGTAGATAGATCATTTTACTTAGAAGGCTATTTTAATTGTTCAGGAGAGAAAGCCAGAGGCCCTGGATTAAGATGGTGTCAAAATTGGGAAGGCATGATGACCCATTTAATGTGGAATGAGTAAAGAGAAGATGATGTGGAGAATAAATCACAGATATCAAGTTTGGACAACTAGGTAGTGGTTTTGCCATTACAAACAGAGGGATATTGAAACAAGACCCTATGAGATAAATGTTAAAGGAAAAAAGATGGACAACCAAGTAGAGATGATAAGTAGACAATTGGATATTCAGATCTGAAAAGCTGAAGAGAGCTCTGACTCAAAATAAGAGGATTTTAGAATCATAAGCATATACAATATGCAATCGTATAAAATGTCAAAATTAGTCTTACAATAAAATTATTTAACTTATGTGAATTTAAATATGTGTGTTTACCCAAAACCAGAATTAGATAATATTTCAATGTTGCCAATGTTCTAGAGATAATGTGACATGGGTGACATAAATGAAATAATCAGTCTTAATATTTTTGGATTTTTTCTTCAGTAGTGTGTTGTTTTGTGGAATGATTCTTTGAACAGACACAGAATTTGTTTAACATGATTCCTTAATGGAAGAAAAGTACTTCATTTTACGTTTAAAAAAGGAGTACTGAAAGAGAACCTGGCTCTGGGATAAAATGGCAGATAGAACGTCAGCCTCCAGTGTGACTTTCCTAAATGATTTCCAAGGAAAATTTCTATCGTACCCAATTCTCAATGTACCCAATCATTTTATCATTTTAATACTACTTGAGAGTAAATTTGGCCATAAGTAGTAAATTCTCACCTTTACTTTGTGACAAATTCCAAAAGAAGGATCTCAAAACTGTTTTAGGGGAAGAAATAATCTGACTCAATGGGATATATTCAAGAGAGTACAAGCTAATATCTACCATCTAAAGGATATACATTTTTTTTTTTCTCACACCAATTCCTATTGACTCTTCTTTGAGATATATACAGAATCTGACAACTCAACCTCACCTTATATTTCAACCTTTTTCAGGCCAGCACCATCTTTCTTCTGGATTATTGAAATTCCCTTTCAAACGCTTTCCTTGCTTCTCTTGCTCCCCTACAGCCTGGTCTTCACGGAGGAGCCTGAATGATCCATAGAAAGTATAAATCAGTTAACGTCGTGCTTCTGCTCAAAACCCTCTGAAATCTACTCATAGTAAAAGCTGGAATTTGTCTAGGCTTTATAAGACTGTTCACCATAGAGCGTATGTCACCACTCTTTCCATCTCCTATTAATTTCCTTATGTTCCTTTTGCTCCACCATGATGGACCTGTTACCATTCTTCAAATGGTCATACTCTAGACTGGGGATCTTTGAGGTTGCTATTTTTCCTGCCATGCAGAGGTCTTCCCCAAGGTATGCTCGTGTCCCACTACCTATCCTCCCTCCTTGTTTTATATTTCTCTAGAGCACTTATCATGATTTGAAATAATCGGTATTACATTTTTTACTTATTTTCACAGTTTCAGTCAGACCATAAGATTCATCCAATTACAGCATACAGTTCAGTGTATTTTATTATTTTTGCAGAGTTGTTCAATCATCACCACAATCGACTCTTAGAACATTTTTTTTAAAATATTTTATTTATTTATTTGACAGAGAGAGTGAGAGAGGGAACACAAGCAGGGGGAGTAGCAGAGGGAGAAGCAGGCTTCCCGCAGAGCGGGGAGCCAGATGTGGGGCTTGATCCCAGGACCCTGGGACCATGACCTGAGCCGAAGGCAGACGCTTAACGACTGAGCCACCCAGGCGCCCCTAGAACATTTCTTAATGTCAAAATGAAACCCCTCACACATTAGCAGTCACTATCTATTCTTCCCTCCCCAGTTCTAGGCAGTCATTAATCTACTTTTTTATCTCTATAAATTTGCCTATTCAGCACCTGAGCTATAAAAGGAATCACAAATATGTAATCTTTTGTGACTGGCTTCTCTCACTTAGTATAAACTTTCTAATATCTGTTTATCCATTTTGAAACATGTGTAAGTAGTTCATTACATTTTATTTCTGAATTATATTTCTTTTATGGATGTAACACATTTTTTAAAAAAATGTTGTCAGTTGATGGTTCATCATTTAGGTTGTATCCACTTTTTCATATTATGAATAATGCTGCTGTAACATACACATAGAAGTTTTTGAGTGGACATCATAATGTGTATTTTACTTTTGTATTTGTGCATTGTCTGGCTCCATCAGTAAGAATGTAAGCTTCATGAGGGCAGACTTTTATCAGTTTTATTCACCTTTTAATCCCCAATGATAGAGAAAACCATCTAGCACACAGTATTATGTCAATAACCATTTACTAAATTTTTAAAAAATGAATGAAGGAATGAATGAAGATTAGTAAAAATCCAACAATGAGTGAGGCATAGAATTCAAGGTGATCACAGCTTATTTGCAAGCATTTGAGAGAGAGAGTGGACTATGTGATAAGATCATAAATTTCTCATATCTCATCTTACACAAGCCAAAAAAGCATAGTTTACATTTAGTATGACTGATCTGCTCTTTCCTGCTTAATGCCGGGTGGGTGGTGGGAGTAGGCAGCAACAACAAGAGGATTTTACTTTCATCCCAGTCTGTTCCTCGAATTTAAAGTCTTTTTTATTTTTTAAAATTGTTATTTAAATTCCAGATAATTAACATACATATTTTTAACTTTTTGAGGAACCTCCACGCTGTTTTCCAGAGTTGGCTTCACCAAGTTTGCATTCCCACCAACAATGCAGGAGGGTTCCCCTTTCTCCACAACCTGGCCAACACCTGTTTCTCCTGTTGTTGATTTTAGCCATTTGGACAGGTGTGAGGTGATATCTCATTGTAGTTTTCATTTGTATTTCCCTGATGATCAGTGATGTTGAACATATTTTCATGTGTTTGTTGGTCATCTGTATGTCTTCTTTGGAAAAATGTCTATTCATGTATTTTGCCCATTTCTTAACTGGATTATTTGTTTTTTGAGTGTTGAGTTTGATAAGTTCTTTGTAGATTTTGGATACTAACTCTTTATCAGATATGTTATTTTCAAATATCTTCTCCCATACAGTAGGTTGCCTTTTAGTTTTGTTGATTGTTTCCTTTGCTGTGCAGAAGCTTTTTACCTTGATGAAGTCCCAATGGTTCATTTTTGCCTTTGTTTCCCTTGCCTTTGGCTATGTGTCTAGTAAGAGGTTGCTATGGCCAAGGTCAAAGAGGTTGCTGCCTGTGTTTTCCTCTAGGATTTTGATGGTTTCCTGTCTCATGTTTAGGTATTTCATCCATTTTGAATTTATTTTTGTGTATAGTGTAAGAAAGTGGTCCAGTTTCATTCTTCTGCATGTTGCTGTCCAGTTTCCCAACAGTATTTGTTGAAGAGACTATCTTTTTTCCATTGGATATTCTTTCCTGCTTTGTCAAAGATTAGTTGACCCTATAGTTGTGGGTCCATTTCTGGGTTTTCCATTCTGTCCCATTGATCTCTGTGTCTGTTTCTTGTGCCAGTACCATACTGTCTTGACTACAGCTTTGTAATAGAGCTTGAAGTCCAAAATTCTGATGCCTCCAGCTTTGTTTTTTTTTCAAGATTGCTTTGGCTATTCAGGGTCTTTTGTGGTTCCATATGAATTTTAGGACTGTTTTTTTCTAGTTCCATGAAAAATGCTGTTGGTATTTTGATAAGGATTGCATTAAATGTGTAGATTGCTTTTGGTAGTATAGACATTCTAATAATGTTTGTTCTTCCAATCCATAAGCATGGAATGTTTTTCCATTTCTTTATGCCATCTTCAATTTCTTTTAACAGTGTTTTATAGTTTTTAGAGTACAGGTCTTTTACATCTTTGGTTAGTTTTATTTCTAGGTATCTTATGTTTGGGTGCAATTGTAAATGGGATTGATTCCTTAATTTCTGCTGCTTCATTATTACTGTATAGAAATGCAACAAAGTTCTGTATATTGATTTTATATCCTGTGACTTTACTGAATTTGTTTATTGTTTTAGGCACAGCAATCAGACATTTATAGCCACAGCAGCCAGACGACAGAAAGAAATAAAAGGCATCCAAATCAGCAAGGAAGAAATAAAACTTTCGCTATTTGCAGATGACATGATACTCTATATAGAAAACCCAAAAGTCTCCACAAGAAAACTGCTAGAACTGATAAAGAATCTTTTTTAGATAATAAGTCTCTTGAGTATTTCAGTTACTGCTTAAGGGAATTAGGCAAATGACCATTTACGTCTATTCTCTTCTAATCAGAGGGAACTTGAGGAAATAACCCCTGGAACTCCTCTTTCCATTCATGCTTTTCTACCTAGTTTGCTTTGATATGTCTGCTTCCAAACTGGTGCGAAGATAGCCATAAGCCTGACTAAATCCCAAACATGGAAGAGGCTAGAACCCTCTGTCATCATCAGTGTCTCAGTACAGAAAGTGAATTATCAATGGAAGCTGAATAAAAATGAGCTGCATAGTTGATGCCTTTCCTGTCCTACCTTTATGGAAAAACCAACCTTTAGAAAATACTGTTAGCTATCTGGATTCATATTTAAGAATACCTACTTTGACAGCAGATAGTTCTGAAATTCATCCCACCACTAACTGATCATGTGCTTTTGGACCTCTCTTAGCCTCCATTTCCTCCTCTATAAAACTGGCCTAAAAAGATTCCTTGCTGGTCATATTTTTTTCTTTCTTTCTAATTCTAATTACTTTTCATTCAATTGGTAAGGAGTTCATGTATTTCAGAAGTTAAAAAATGCTAACAATAACCAACATTAATTTAGTTCTCTACCATCTAGCAAGAACTGAAATAATTTAATCTTCACAGTAACCCTGTGAGGTATGAACTATTAATATTCCCCTTTAACAAATTAATACACAGGCTCAAGGAGTTTAAGCAACTTGCTCAAAATTATATATCTAGGTAGAGATAGAGCCAGATTTTGAGCTAAGGTAGTCTGGCTCTAATCTCTACGCTCTCAGGCAATAATTGCTATGAACCACTTTACTACAGACCACTGCCATATCTGCCTGAGCAAATTTTAGTTGACCTCTTTTGTAGTTTCTTCTGTGTCATTTTGTCCCTTAGATGTCTGAATTTCTAATTGTCATCAAAACCCATGTCCAACTCAATGACTCCTGTCTTCATTTAATTCTTCTCAAATAAGCACTTTTTTTTTCTTCCAAGATTTTATTTAAATTCAAGTTACTCAACATATAGTGTAGTATTGGTTTCAGGAGTAGAATTCAGTAATTCATCATTTACATATAACACCCAGTGCTCATCCCAACATGTGCCCTCCTTAATGCCCATCATCTATTTAGCACATCTCCCTAGCCCCCTCCCCTCCAGCAAATCTTGGTGTGTTCTCTATAGTTAAAGAGTCTCTTATGGTTTGCCTCTCTCTCTGTTTTTATCTTATTTTATTATTCTTTCCCTCCTCCTGTGTTCATCTGTTTTGTTTCTTAAATTCCACAGATGAGTGAAACCGTATGGTATTTGTCTTTCTCTGACTGACTTATTTCACTTAGCATAATATACTCTACATCTACCTTGTTGCAAATGGCAAGATTTCATTCTTTTTGATGGCTAAGTAATATTACACACACACACACACACACATACACACCACTTCTTTATTCATTCATCAATCAATGGATATTTGGGCTCTTTCCATAATTTAGCTATTGCTATTAGTGCTGCTATAAACATTAGAGTGCATGTTCCCCTTCAAATCAGGTCAACTAAGCACTTCTTATGGAGATTAACACTTTTTTTTTTTGGATATTCCACTGACACCTCAAACCCAACATATCAGAAACCAAATTCTTCTTTTGTTCCATTCATGTTTCTCCTCCAGTATCTCTTTTCTTAGTAAATAATGTTAGCAAGAACATATTTGTCCAAAACAAAAAAAAACTGGGAATTACACTTATTCTCTTCATTCTCACTTACCACCTTCTTCCATACCTTCTATCTGATCTGTTCTATAGCTTCTACTTTCCTGGTAATTCTTATGTGTATCACCATCCATCTTATCTTAAACTCATGTCTCTTAAGACTTGGACTAGAATAATAACTTAACTAGATTTCCAGGCTCTAATCAGAATCCCCTACAATCCATCCACAATACTACCCACAGAATAGTCTAAAAATTGTCATTATATTAATATTCTCCTCTAAATATTTCAGTAATTCTGCATAACTTTCAGGACCAATTCCAAACTCCCAAGCTTAGCATACTTGTCCCTCCCCAGCCTTATCTCAAATCACATTCCCAGTGTTATGTTTACTATAATAAATGGCATGAGGTTTTTCGAGGAAAGTATATGGTTCATAATACTATGATTGCACAAAGGCTAATTTTCTGTCTGATATACATTTTTCACCAAAATTTAAACTTTTTTAAACTTAAAAATTCAGAGAAATTGACATGCCTTTAGAAATCCAACCCTGTTTTTTTTTTAAGTTTTTATTTTAATTCCATTTACTTAAAAGACAATGTTATATCAGTTTCAGGACTACAACATAGTGATTCAACAATTTCATACATCACCTGGTGATCATCACAGCAAGTACAACCCTGATTTTTCAATTAAAGTCTGATTCACATATTCCTCTTATTTCCTCCCATAGCATGTTATTCAGTCTTCTATCATGAACACATCATATTTTATTGTACTTCATGTTTGTCTTATCTTGCTTAATAGACTATAAATCCATTGAGGGCTGAGTCCATATATTATGGAAGCTGTTATCACAGACGTCTAATATGATGCCTGCCATGCAGGAAGTACACAAAGGATAATTGCTTGTTAGATAAAGCTATTGTTGATTGGTATAGAGATTGAAAAATCCTCAGGTACTCTGGAGATAACTGTTTCCATGACTGATAATAATACCTTATTAATGAGCTGGAAAAGAATACTTCATCTGATTTCCACCTTAGGAATTATAAGATGGATTTAAGGGTAGCTTATGGAGAAGATATTGGCAAAACACCATTTTTCCTTGTCAGATATTCACATTTACCTACTTTAAATAAAGACATTTTGTGTTTGATATCTTGTTTTTGGAGATAGCAGCACTTGTTCAAATATTTTGATGACTTCTTAAGTCTGAGGAAATTCACAGAAATTTCATTTCAGGAGGCCTTTGACAGTATACGCTGATATAGGAACAGTTGAATTAATCCAATGGCATGAAGCAGGAGATAAAGTACTCTGAAAATTGCATGAAATGTAATTATCAAACTGCAGCATTGTTCTTATGGAGAGTAACAGTTTTTCTATATTTATGGTAAACTTGCATAGACTGTGTGTAAATGAAAAGCACTCGATATTTATAAAATGTCACAGAGAAGTTAAGGAAGTAAATGTTCATTTAAACACTCTCCCAACTGACATATAAAGTTTCTTCTGTATTTTTGTGTGTATATGTGTGTACAATGCAAATGTCTCCATGTGTGAGCAACTAATTGGTTCCACTTCTCAAATTTTTATTTCTTATATCATTGCTTTGTTAAAGGCACTGTGTATGATTCTATGAGGAGGAATATAATGAAAACATTAAACTCCCATGGGTGGGTGGATGGGTGAAATAGCATACTTATCTTGATGAGCACTGAGAAATATGGAGAATTACTGAATCACTATATTGTACCCCTGAAACTAATATAACACTGTGTGTTAATTATACTTCAATAAAAATAAATAAATAAATAAGCTCCTACTCTGAAATTTATATTGCAAGCTTCACCACTTGTGACTGACTATGGGAAATTTATTTATTTTATTTTGGCATTGCTTCTCTAATCTGTAACTTGGAGATTATAATGATAGGCAAACCATGGGATCATTTTGAGTTTTAAATGAGTTAAAATACATCAAAGAGGTTAGAAGTGTAACAAATTTTGTTTTTTGCAAGTGAATCAATTAACAGTATTATTTAGGTTTATAATAATGATGATTCTTGACTCAATATTTGCTGGTGCTCATCATTGTGAGCAAGTCCACTAAACCAAGTGATTATTTCTGATAGATAAATAGATAGATAGATAGATAGATAGAGATATATCTGCATTATTACTGCCTTCATGCATAGTAATTCCGCAGATGACTTAATTATGACCTGTAATTATGAAGCAAACTTGCCTTATAAATACTGGGACATTCATTTGTATACAGTTAGATAAAATAGGGACAATACAGAGGAGACATCTTAAGTTGGGTTTTTCTGGTCTAAGTCTTCCTTAAAAGAAACCAGAGATTGCCTTTGTTCTCTCTCCTTCAGTCTCTCTGTGTGTGCATGTTTGAGAGGGTCTGTGTGTCTTGCACACATGCACGTGTGCAAAGAGGAGAATGACATGCTGATGGATCATCAGTTCAAATGGAGAAACTCAGTATTTATCTGTTTTATAAATTGTTTTCTTTTTTTTAAAGATTTTATTCATTTATTTGAGAGAGAGAGAGAGAGTGAGCAAGAGAGAGAGCACAAGCCCTGGAGTAGGGGGGCTAGGGGGCAGAGGGAGAAGCAGACTTTCCGCTGTGCAGGGAGCCCATGTTGGGCTCCATCCCAGGACCCTGGGATCATGACCCAAGCCAAAGGCAGACGCTTAACAGACTGAGACACCCAGGTGCCCCTATAAATTGTTTTCTATATTAGATTTCTTTGACATAATCTTTCATTTATTTTGTTTTATATTTTTCAACTTTATTGAGGTATAATCAACAAATACAATTGATTATATTTAAAGTGTACAATGTGATGATTTGATGTATGTGTATTTTATGGAATGGTTACTACAATCAGATTAATTAGCACATTCATTACCTCACCTAGTTACCGTTTTTATAATTTTTGTAGTGAGAATGCTTAAGGTCTACTCTCTTTGCAAATTTCAAATACTCAACACAGTATTATTAACTATGGTCACCATGCTATACATTAGATCCCCAGAGCTTACTCATCTTGTAAGCAAAGGTTTGTAAAATATGTAACCATACATATTTCATATTACATACAAAATATGTAACCAACATATTTCTGTTCCCTGCAGCCCCCAGCCCCTGGTAACCATTATTCTTGCTCTCTGTTTAGTTTCAGTGACTAGTGTTAATGTCCATAAAAAAGTAGACACTGTTCTTAGTTTATTTCATACGCTCTTCTTCCAGAATAGTCATTTATAAACTTTCCCATTAAAGAAAACTTACTTGATAAAAGAAAACCTGTTTGATATTTGAGCCCAGGAGGTTGAGCACTGACTTCCATAAATGTATGGAGAGTAGAGCTTCACAGTCAGACAGTACAATAAATCCCTTCTGTTGACCAAGCCTAAATTTAACTGCATTTCTACTTTTATTCTGCATCCTGTGTATCTTTTAGTAAAAATATTTCCTAATAATCTATCACTGTCTTTAAGCATATACAAGAAATATGTGACTCATAGAGTGAGTGGTGAATGAGTCTTGATTTCAGAAGGCTGCTTGCTATTATCACAATGGAAATTTCCAGTCTGATTTTTCTGCCTGCTTTCTTAATATATGAAAGACTCTGTGCAAAAGCACAATTGGACTTCCAGTTTGGGTCTATAGTTGTGAGGCATTGTTACCAGTCACATGCCAAAAAGAAAAAAAAAGAGAATCATTCGTTCCATGCATTTCCAAATAGCAGTTTAATTTCATCAGATTTTCCATTCTGTTTTATTTTGTGTAGAAATCTTGAATTCAATATTAGCATTAAGGACTTGAAGCCAAATTGTTTTCTCTACAAGTTGCCAAAAGAACCTATCAACAGAGTAAATGTAGATAGAGCATCTTTCATATTGACTGGATGTATAACATCTGTTACATGGGACTCTGTTCAAGGCAAATACAAAGTGAGGAGCAGCCCAACCAAAAATATTTTGACAGTAACTCCTTAGTTGAAGACTGAATTCACATACATGTGTATAAAATGTGAGTTTGGCTGAAGGATGCTAGACCATCCACCTGAAAACTAATGACATCATCATTATCCTGGATATATTAACCAGTTCACGGACAGACTAAAAATTTATCAGATATTGAGAAAAGACAAAAAGAAAAATGTGGTCACCAGCCCTTTAGGAGATTAAAACACAAACAAATCTTGTATCTATTTAATTTGTGAACACATTTATAAATTATGTGAAACAAACTAGCAAACCCTACAACCATCAATAAGTAAAATCAATAATATAAAGAACAAGAGAGACAGTTTTGTGGAAAACAGTAAAAGAGGGAATAAAAGACAAGATTATTTCATGTGAAAAAAAATCCCACACATTTTCAAGATTTCCCTAAATTTCACTCATTTTATAATCAAAGCCTCCATTACTAGCAAAAACAGGAACCAAATAGAAATTTAAATATGAGTAAGAGTTGAATTAGTATCTGTAGTTAAGTGTGCATCCTATGTGAATAATAATGATAGCTTTAACAGAATCCCCTCCTCAAACTTGGAATAATTTCTTCATATTTAACTACTTACTGAATTTAATATAGCAATACTATTATATTTTATTACATCACATTATATTATACTGTATTATAAGTTCTTGATTTTAAACATTTCTTGAAAATCTATGTGGATGCTAATTTTTCCCTTCTCTCAAGTTGGTAATTATTCTCGGGAGTTTGTTGGACATTTTGGCAAACCATTACTTTTTGATAAGAGGCTATCCATCTCTGCAGAGAATTATTATTTTGGTTGGCTTGTAATTAATTACTATTTATTTACACTTCAATTTCCCATGATTTTCATAACAACTTCATAAAAATATCAGTAATCAAAACTCATGAAGCATGTGGAGTCATGTTCTGTTTTGGCTGAAATTCAGTGTTTACATGTCATAATAAATAACTCTGCCAAATTGTTACCAGCCTGCAAGGTATATTTTTAGATCCTTCATCCAAGGAGATTTTAAAACAAAATCAAACAGCTTCTGGGTACATTCATCAGTGTTTTCCCACCAAACTATATTGAGTACAAAGAGCAAAGGGAATTGATCTTCTAGCTCCGAGCAACATGTGGTTATCATTGGAGTACAATATGAAGCTTGAAGTCGCCTTCAACTTATCACTGTCCCTCTCTTGGCTTGCCGTTGTAATACCATAAAGGGCTAGAGAGGCAGCAGTAAAAAGTACAGCCCTGGATAATAGAGGAAAACATACTGTTCTCTTTATGTTTGTTAATAGGGCATGACAATTGTTCCCAAACTGCCTGGAAGCCATTGTGCCTTGCTACTCTGGAGTGTGACAGTTGATGCAGTAAAGGACACAGTTACTTAGTGAATGCAAGCAAGGCTTTCCAAAGCCCATGAGTACTTCAAGCATTTGGCATCTCATGGGCTTTGGAAAGCCTTATAGCAATTTTCTTAGGTAGGCAAATAAAATGGCTTAATTTAACCCCATTGATTTAAAGTAGGTCAAAAGATGGATTACGCCATTTGGAAATGAGATTACATTTTAGAAGTTGTAATTGCCCTATGAAATGATGCAAAGCAAGGAGTTTGTTTCACATAATAAAGGGAGGCAAGAATATTAATCAAAACAACATTCTGTAATTAATATAACTTTATAGACATTTGCCCTTGTTAAATTCTCTCATTTAGTTATGTAATTGTCATAACACTGTGAGATAAATGTTACTATCGTTCCTCTGTTATAGGTAGGAAAGGATACTCAATGATGCTAATTAACTTGCATATGGTTACAGAGATAAAAATTGGAATAATAAGGACTAAAACCCTGATATTCAGTGCTTAGGGAGAAAACCCATGCTTTCTCTTAGACTTTGTTACTTTTTAAGGTAATAGCAATAATAGCTACAATTGAGAACTTACTAGATATCGAAAATTGTACCAAGCTCTCTACATATATTATTTCAGTTAATCCGCACTACGCCCTCTTAGAAAGAAACCATTATATCCATTTACAAATGAGAAAACCTTGTTATATTGGATTACTAAAGAATAAATATTCTAGCAATGGCTTATTAGAGTAGCTAAACCAAGATAGTAGGCTGTACATTTTCCCTTCTAAGATGGTAGCACTAAGAAAGTTCTGTTCTTGTCCTAGTTTACTAAGAAGTACTTTGTTTTCTTTTTTTAAAATAATAAATGAATTTTGGAAAATGTCAAATGTTTTTTTCTATATCTATTGATACGATTATGTGATTTTTTTCTTTTTTAATCTATTGATATGATGATTACATTAATTCATTTTTGAATGCTGAACCAGCCTCACATACCTGTGATAAATCCCACTTGATCATGATGTATAATTCTTTTTATAAATTTTTGGATTTCATTTGCTAATATTTTGTTGAAGACCTTTGCATCTATACCTATGAGATATTGGTTTGCAGTTTGCTTGTACTGTTTTTGCCTGATTTTGATATCAGGGTAATGCTGGCCTCATAAAATGAGTTAGAAAGTATTCTCTCTGCTTCTATCCTTTGGAAGAGATTGTAGAGAATTGATAGAATTTATTCCTTAAACATTTGTAGAATTCACTAGTGAACACATCTGGACCTGGTGTTTCCTGTTTTAGACTGTTATTAACTATTGATTCAATTTCTTTAGTTGAGATAGCCTATTTAGATTGTCAGTTTCTTCTTGTGTGAGTTTGGTGATTTCAAAGAATTGATCCAGTTCATCTAAGTTATCAAATTTGGGGGCATAGATTTGTTCATAGTATTTTTTTATTATCTTTTCAATGTCTATAGGATCTGTAGTAATGTTCCCTTTTCATTTCTGATATTAGTAATTTGTGTTGTCTTAGTCTGGCTAGAGCTTCTTCAATTTTATTGATCTTTTAAAAAATTTATTGATTTTTTATATATCTAGATTCAAAGACCTTATTGGATATACTTATATTTTGCAAATTATTTCTCCCAGAACTTGTCTTTGTAGTGCCCATCTTTAAAGTTTCCATCTCTCTGGTGAAATTTCATATCTAATTGTGTGTGTCTTCACTAGAATCTTTAACATATTACATAGCGTTATTTCAAATTTTCTAATACAGCTAACATATTTAAGAATGGTTCTGATTATTGCTTTTTTCTCTTCACAAGTATTTTTGTCCCTCCTCCATAATTAGAACTTTACTCCCATCCTATATCATACTTTCTTCAGCTACAGTGAATATCTATCACTGTTCCCAGACCATTTTTTTGAAATTTGCCCTGCAAATTAAAGTTTTTGTTTTGTTTTGTTTTGTTTTGTTTTGTTTTTTCCCCTCCTATGTGAAACAATGTGTTTGAGGCTGGGCAGAGTTTCATTTTCCCAACTGTGATGGCATGTCATCAGCATCTTCTGTTAATATTCTTTATCCTGCAGACAGTCTTATGCTTTGGATGGAAGACATGTGTGGCAGGATTTCCTAGTGGCTGCTTGTCACATTTCTCCAGCCAGAACCAATGAAAGTGATTTATCCAGATTCTTTCTTAATTTATTTAATATAAATAAGTTTCACCTATAAAGTAGGATTAAACTCACGTACTTCACCTTATTCCTCTCCCCAAGAATTAAATAAGATAATATATATAACACATTCATCACTGCCGGTAACAAATAATACTCAGAGCTTTTTCCTCCCAATTTAAATTGTACAATCTCAGGAGCCTTTAGAGAAAATTCTGAGCTAGATGTTTCAGTGATGGAGAATTATTATTTTTTTCAAAATTAAATATATAAAGATCATATAATATATAACCTAATATTGGTAGAAAAGTCCCAAAGAATTCACCTAAAAGTCCAGGTATAAAACTTGTTCATGCATCATGCTAACAAATAAAAAGCAAGAACGGATATGGGAATCTAAATAAGATGATTATATCATGTTCTTGTTCACCCTCTGCCCCAGCTTTTTAATATCCAAGCTTCTCTATCCCAGTACAAACAGAAAGTGATGAGTTGTCTTAAGAGCAGAGGTGTCTCCTTGGTTCAGATAAGCACTTCAAAGGTGCTGTGTTTATCTCAATTATCTGCTCCTCTTGAGACAGAAAAATTATTTTGGATATCTTTCCAGACCAGGTTTATTAACGGTATCTTTTTTTCCTCTTTCTAAAGTCTTCAGGATAAAAGTATAATAAAAAACCATCAATCTGTATACTGATACAACCAAAGTCAGAAATTCTACATACAAATCAAATGTAATGTGTACTTTAGAGGTCAGTGGAAGATTATAAATGGCCTAAATTTATCAAAGTAGCCACAAATTCCTACAGTAGATTTTCAAAGTGGGTTGCCATCTGATTGTCAAAAATCTCCTCTATTATGCATTTATGGAATTAATTTTATTTATAAGGAAGGAAAATGGGAATTTTATTATATAAGGGAAGAAAAATACAGGAGAAAAAGAATAAATGAAGGGAAGACAGACAGAAAGGAAGTTTCATGTTTTTATTAATGATCATAGGAAGATACTTGGAAATGTTTTCCTAAAATAAGATTATCTCAGAATATATGTTATGACTGTTAAAAAGAGAACCACAGGCCCCAAATGGAGTTAATTATGTTAAGGCCCTATGTCAGTAAGTTGAGATTTAATACCTAACCTAACTACCGTTACAACCCCCGTGGAATGTAACATTTAACCAGCCAAACTGGAATTTCCTGGTCAATGCTAAGAAGTAATCCATTGATAGACCCCTTCCACTCCCTTTAGGAGGGTGACTTTGCCTAAAACAATGTATTCTTTGCTAATAATTTCCTTTTATTCCCAGCTCCCTCTCTGCCTTTAACTCCCCCTTTTTATGTGCAGCTCATCAGAGCTCCCCTCTACTTGCTAGATGGGATGATGCCAGATTTATGAATCATTTAATAAATCCAATTAGGACTTCAAATATTACTTGGTTGAATTTTGTTTTTGACTATTACACACACACACATTGCTACTTTTACCACTTCTATATAGCTAGATACATGGTTTTTGCAAAACTGTGATTTAAGCCATTAATAACTCAGAAAACAAAATAGTAATACCATAGACCTGCAACAAGCCCTAGTGACCCCAAGTACTAAATACAATCAGAAATAGTCCTTTTATTCATTTGCTGATTCAACACTCTTAGCAAATCCCTGTTATATGGAAAACTCCAGTGTAACATGCTGTGAGGAATAAAAAATAAATGTGACTAAGAACTTGCCTTTATATTTCTTTAAAACAAATAATGGGGAAAATTATAAATAACTTTCTGTTAAAGAAAAGACATTTTGAAATAATGTTTATGTATGGTATTCTTTGAATACGGAGAAAGAAAGACACTTGATGTTGTGTTTGGTGGCAAGCATCAAGAAGAGTTTTGCAAATGTGATAAAATTTGAATCTTCATATGAAGAAAAGAGATTTGCATAATCCAGCATAAAATAGATTTAGGGGAAGCATATCCAGAAAGCAAATCTGATGCTGTATTTCAGGCATGAAGCCTATGGAAAATATAATCAGAAATGATGCTGAAAATTTTATTTTAAACAAGATTGGAGAAGCCCATAAATGTCAAACAAGGGTACTTGAACTTTGTTCTGCAGATAACGGGGAGTTGTTGAGACGTTCTGGAGAAATAAATGATATGATCCAGATCCTTTCATTCTAAATATTTCACAGGTCCCAAAGGTATTGAAGGAAGTTAAAAAAGGAATTATTTGACTTACATCCATCCCATTTCACAACTGATCACCTTATTGACCGCAGAGAGTTTTCTCATTTCTTCCCGCCATTACTGAAAACTTATTTAGATTCAATCATTATATGAAAGTGGATATTTTATTTATTAGTCCCTCTGTTTGCCAGATAGAGTTGCTTTGAATTTAGAATTTAGCTTTCATTTGTTTTACCTGTCGGAATTTTAAACAAGCTGCTCAGTGTTTAAAGTTTTCAACAAAAGTTATAAGACAAAAATTATATAGTGAAAAACGCTCATTTAATGGATTCCTTTAACAACAGTTTCCTGCTTCCTTCATTGTGCATTCCTGCTGAACTCCTCAGTGACCCATTTATTTTACCCATATCCCTTTCACTTTAAATTACCTGGTCACTTTTTTTTATTGAGGGTTGTCACTCTGCCTTCATGATTTATAACTTCTTCATGATAAACCATTATTCTGTCATTAGTAATTAGGATCACTTAGTCCTGTTTTTTTTTCCCACACAAAATTTCTGCCCCTTCACTATTAGGCACAATGGAAAAGACCAGAAATTTAAATCAACAATACTATATTGTTGAGAAGTAAACACCAAGGACTGTACCCTGTTTGTTTACACGACTAGAAATTATATTTAAATGCACCCTCACAGCAAATGTCAAATATAAGTAGTATATTAACTGAATACATGAAACCAAAGTGTGTTGTGATTCAGGGGCTATGCCGTAAATCAAACTGGGATTATTTCTATGTTGATTCTTTTTATTTCCCAATTGTCCCTCTGGAAGTCACTGTGTAAGAGGTTTACGCAGCAGCTTTTGTTTGGTGTTTTAATGATTTTATTGTCAGATGCTCTCACTAATAAAAATAAGGGAAAGGCCTCTCACAAACATTCTAGTACACTCTTGGGGCACCATGATTACTATTTTTGTTGTCATTGTTGTTTTTGTGTGTTATTCTTGCCTCTCACCAGGTACACAGTTTTAAGGAGTCATAATGCTGTCATATATGTAGGTAGAATTAGTATTTTCTTACTAAGTGCTATAGGGGCTTCAGGCAGGAAGAAATTAATTTATTACTTGATTTAAGAAAGATGCTATATTTACCGAAGCAGCTGAAATTAAGTTTCTCATTTGTAATTGAATTCCACCATCAGCAAGACTGCTTGAAATTTCAATGGGCAGCAGTAGAATTTTATGAACTGTAGCTACTAATACCAAGTGGATCTTGAAAATAATTAATTTACTTCTTTTCCCTTCTCCCAACTGTTTTTCTTCTCCGGAGTACCAATTTATATAGTAGAGGCTTGAATTGTGGCAATGTTGTCTATTCTTGACTCTGCCATTTCTGTAAATCCAGATCATTCAACATTGTTTATCACCTCAAACATGACCCCATTCTTCATACTAAAAAAATGACCTTTACATTTCCAAGGTGACTTTCTTTGAACAACCAGAAGAAAAATGTGTTCCCTTATTTCTCGCTATTTTTCAAACCTGCACAGCCTTCAGAGAACACACTCGAGAAGGATTTAAAGCCTAAGATAATCTGAGGATGACCCATTTAATTGACAAACAGACCTTTAACCCACTGGATGGATACATCATTCTAACAGAAAAACATGCATTTTGTCTTCCTGCTTGGGCATTTTTGACAATATTGATATAACCCTACTTAGTCATTCTATTAGTATAATGCCTACAAGGGGGCAACTCCGCTCTGACATTGGACAGGATCCTGAAACTTAAAAGGACCAAAATAAATTAATCAACATCTTTCTTCCCTTTCTGGAGCCCCAGGAGAGATGTGTTTTAGAATTTTTGAGTATACCCCATGTTGTCCTACTTATTTAATCTTTTTTTCCCTGCTCTGTGCTTTTTATTTTAGGCATTTTTCTATTGACATATTTTTCAATGAACTAAACTTGTTTTGTGATGTAGCCAATCTGCCTAAATTATCGTATTCAAAACTTCATATATTTTATATAAATCTAGAATTTTTGTTTCATTCTTTAATATAGGTTCCAAGCACCTGTTGAAATTCACCAACATTTCATTCTCCAATATATTAATCATAGTTATTTAAAAATTTTTAAAATTCTTGCCTGGTAACTCCCATACCAATACCTATACTTATGTGCATTTATTTCTTTTTTCTTCTACTGATTATTGATCATATTTTTGTGCTTCTCACCATGTCTTGAATAAAGGAAGCAAAGAGCCTCCAGGTGATGATCTACACTTCCAGGAATCCAGGAACTAGGTTTCTTTCCTCTCTTCTTTCCCTTCCCCTTTCCCTTTTGCTTTCCCTTTCCCTTTTCCTTTCCCTTCCCCCTCCCCCTCCCCTTCCCCTCCCCCCCCTTCCCTTCCCCTTCCCCTTCCCCTTTCCTTTCCTTTCCTTTCCTTTCCTTTCCTTTCCTTTCCTTTCCTTTCCTTCTTTCCTTTCTCTTCTCTTCTTTCTTTCTTCTTTCTTTTTTTCTTTCTCTCTCTCTCTCTTTCTTTCTTTCTTTCATTTGTTAAGAAGACAGGAAGAGGATGAACCTCTCAATTCCATGTGGATTGACCTTGGTCAGGATTGAGTTAAACTTATAGCAAGGCTTAGCCTACCTCTGGTTCAACTTTATTTCTCTTGTCTAGACTCCTGGTGCTTTGATTGGGCACCTAGCTGATTCTCAAGTTTTGTTTTTCTGTTACTTTGTTTTATTTTGTTTTACCTTAAAAGTCTACGATAAATCCATATATTCTATTTCTTAGGCCATCTCTGCCCCATTCCCTTTATACAGTTCCAAATCTAGGAAGTGCTGGAGACCGGTGACGAGTTGGAGGCAGATTCCCTCCTTTGTTGGCCTTTACTTCATAAGCACTAGGAGACGGAAGGATATATCAGTAAGCCTTTAAGAAGATCTCAGCTTAGGCCCCCAGCCTCCTGTGTGGAAACCCATAACTCCACAGAAGTGATTGGGTCAAGCCAGCTGATCTTCTGATGTCTCTAAGTCTCTGATCTTTATGACATCCCTGAGTGACCACTAAAAGGTTTACCAGTTTCTCCTTACCCCAGGAAGGCCTCTCTACCTGGGATAAGCCTAATCCTTATCCCACATCCAGAATCAAGAACTGCTACTGGGAGAAAACCATTCTTGATTGTCAGTGTAATTTGTAATGTTAAGACCCTGAAAAGGAACACTGAATAATGTAGGAGACATCCAAGAAGTATGGCAGTATAGAAACTCAAGAAGTATGAGCTTCCATTATTCACCGATGTAACCACAGGTAAAATTGTGCTGCTTTGTTCTCCTTCTTACTCTTTTGTTGTTAAATCTTAGGGAAATTGAGTATGAAAGGCTCTAATACCTTTGATTTCATCTTGGTGAAATCTATGATTGGAACCAAAAACCAGAGGTTTCAAAGTTAAGGTTCATGAGAGGAAAAGTAGTTGAGAACCTGGGAACATTTGACAATGTAATAGATCTGATTTGGCCATTAACCCCCTGACTAAGTTAATCAGGAAGGTAAATGAAATTTACATATCACTATTCTGTGTTTTATTATCATCAGGTTAACTTTCCATTCAAATCTGTATAATAGGGGCAAAAAGCTTTCTGTATTATTTAGTGGCTTGTTTTCAGTAGTTCCATATAGCACTTTGCGTAACCTAGAGATTATAAATATTCATTATGGAAAAGCACATATGTATAATGTTTGTTGCTTAATTTTTTTTCCTCATTTAAATTCCCAAACCATATTATAAGAGGAGTTTGGTCCCTCCATTATGATTTTTAACTCCTAACTACAAATTCACTGATAATGTTTAAAAATTAGTTAATCAATACAAGGGCTGTAAAATTGTTTTAGAGTTGAAAAATATATCTAATTTTTTTCTATTATGTTAATCTTTAGATAAAATAAATATGTGATTCTTCAGATTTTAAAACAATGAAAAATGTTTACAATCTATAAGGCTTTCTCCAAAAGAGAATTGTCTACTTATTGTCTAAAACTGTCCTGAGCTGGGGCATCTGGGTTGCTCAGTTGGTTAAGTGTCTGACTCTTGATTTTGGCTCAGGTCATGATCTTAGGGTCATGAGATCAATCCCCACATCCAGCTCTGTGCTGAGTGTGGAGCCTGCTTAAGATTTTCTTCTCTCTCTCCTGCTCCCTCTGCCTCTCCCTGTTCTCTCTCTCTCTTTCTCTCTCTCTCTCTCAAACAAAGCAAAACAAACAAAAACTGTCCTGAGCTAAATATAGATATGGAGGTACAAAGCTCAAAAGAATATCAACATGGAACATTATTTAACATCTTATGCCCATTTATAATTCCTATAAATTGACCAATGGGCACATAGATAAGTTTTCCCAGTATGAATATTATACTTTATCAATGCATTTGTAGTGTTTGTGTATATACCCACTCACAAATTTCATCTAAAAAAAAAACCTCACATGCAAGGTGTTTATAGCACAGAACCATTCCATGATAACCATAATTACCTTTCAAGTAAATCAATAAAGCATATTATAATACAAATATAATTGATATTCACAAAAGTATAAGTTGGATCTAATCCCACCTATATAAAATATATTATCTTCACACTAACTATATATAAAGTTGAATTTGGGGAGACATATTTTACAACCCACCTCTTCCCATATCTTTTTAGTAAAGATCTAAGTTCAAAAGAGGGCAACAGCTATAAATAGTGGTTATAAAATTTGTTGTGCTCATATGCACACTTCAACTAGAATCAGAGAATCTGATTTTTTTTTTCAGAGAATCTGAAAAACCTACTTTTAACCTGTGAGATCATCTATCTTCATGTTAAATACATCAGAGAAGAGGATTTACCAGATGAACACAATGCTTGCCTTTTGAGTACTATTCAGAAGGAGAATGAGATTTCATAAATTGCACTGGGTTACAGTTTGGTTAAAACTCTTAATTTCGGTGTCTCCACAATTTAGGCTTTTTTTTCCCCTCCTCATGCCACCTCTTTCAGCTGCTTTAACTTTTAAAATATGGTAAGAGTCATAGCCTACTTTTAATCTTTGAAATCCCGAGAAGACCCTTATTAGTTTACTTTTTAATTCAAAATGAAATTCAAAATTAATTAACTCAAAACTCCTAAACATATCATGAAATTGTGTATATTCAGGTGAGGTCAGGATAACTTTATTCTTGAATTCTACCCAGTTGCTGACATTTTATATCATACCTCCAAAATATTGGTTGAAATCTGATTTAAATGACTTAAATAACTCTAAGCTGGATAATAGCCCTGTGCTCTTCTGTTGATTGAAAGTAAATGTCAAGGTGATAAAAACTAATCAACTCTGTTTTACTCCATTGAAATGTTAAAAATTCCATAAACCTAAAATTCACAAACAATAGTTGTCCTTACTTTAAGGACACCTGATATTGCTGTTTTTATGTTTCTACTAGGTTTCCAGAATAGCTTCTGGATTCATATCAGACACCTATAAATGTCTCAAGCTTTATGGCTATAAAAAAGGAAAACTGCCAAAAGACTACCAATATTTCAAATAAGTTTCCTGTCTTATAAATTTTTTAGAAGCTGAACTTTCCATATTAGTGGGAAGTCACAATTATTAATCTGAATATCACAGGATAATAAATCAAATGGTCAAATATAGTTGATATTCATAATTATTTTGAAATGATATTCTATACCAATCACTAAAATTTTTAATGTTCATTTGTAAAAACAAAATGGCTGTCAGGTGATTAGTCATTTCTGAAGCATTACTGCCTGGAAAGCTTTTATGAAGCTTGAAATTTACAATAAGTTGATGTTAGTCATTCTTTCATTCTTTCAGAATGAATGGCAATAAATCTCAGTATACGCACTATGTCAATGCGAGAGTTCATGGTATCAAAGTGGTATCTGAAATTCTCAAAGCTGTTTAGTTAAGTATGCTCCATTTCACTCAGAAGTAGGAAGTACTGATTATGAACCAACCTGATTTAAAGATATTTGTTTGCTTCTTTTCTTTTTCTTTTTGACTATAATTCAAGAAATTCAGCCATCCAGAAAAAAAACAACAACATAACCATAATCAATAATAATTTCTTGTCATTGTTGCTAAAGGAGTAATAAGACAGTATTCTCCACTGTATTGAATTAAACTCAAAATAAATAAAAAATAAATAAAACATAAGCCTGAGGTTAATTTGTAAAGGGAATAAGAATAGATATTAAACAGTAATATTGAAAATATTGCACCATTGTGCACGATTACACTTATATTCTCCTCACATATTTATGTCAAATTTATCTTCTTCCTAATAAACAATCAGATCCATGTTTTGGCAACCAGGGTATCAGATAATGAAGGATCCTCATTTTGGTCATTCTCATAATTAACCCAGGAGGCAATAGTCAGGCAAGAAGGAAGAAACTGCTAGCTAACACTAAACCCTCAGACTCATGTTCTTAAAAATGTGCTCCTTTAAAGTACATCAGGTCAGAAAGGTGATATAAATCTCCTTGACAGGAAATAGAATGAAGTTGTCATTCAGTAAAGACTAGACGCCTCACCACTATCTCTCCACCATGGAATTGCCTAAAAAATAAAATAAGCAAAGAAATTGTCAATTCTTAGGTCCCACCTAGATAAACAAAAATGCTCTAAATAAACTGAACAGAGAGTAGAGCTAAATAGTGTGGGATCTTTTCAGCAGGTAAGGGAGGGAAGAAAAACCCACATTCTAGACCTTACCTATCTCTCTGTAATTGTTGCTGATCTTAAGAATCAAATCTATTCAGATCTAAACTGAAAAATATTTGTCAAATGGAAGATTATTCCAAACTCGAAATCAGAGTATAAGATGTAGCAAATGTATTAGTCTATGTGCTTGCTTTAGAAAAATGTATTCCAATTATATTATATGCAGTTATAAATTTTATATATTGTCTTTACTGGAATATTTCAATGACATAAAATTAGCACTAAAAATTCTGAGCAAGATGGTTGTCTTTTTCCAAACATATATCCTGTATTTAGATATGTTAAAAGCTTGTTTCTCTATCTCAATCCTAAATTCTTCTAGGACTAAGACTGCACCTTGTATTTCTTTGCATTCCCTATGTTACAGTGCAAGTAATAAGTCACCACTCAAAAGCAGTAGTTAATATCCTAAACAAACAGCCCTCAAATAGTTGGTCATCTAGAAGACCTCTTTTAGCAGTTCTTTAAAAAAATATCCGTGTCTCATCCATTTTCCTCCAGCTGTATTTCAAGATTTTAGCCTCTTCTTCATGATATCACAATTGCTCACCTGAATAAAGGAAATATTCCTCAGGCTCTGTTTTCTCACATATTTATCTTTAAGTTAGAATCCTCAGATTAATCTATTTCCTAATAAACAAGGACAAGGACAATAAACAAAGAGGTGGTATACATCCAGTGGCAGAACTTTCTCTTCTTTATCTCATGTTACTGATGTGTGCCTTTTAATTTGTAAAGCCAACTGTGTAAGTTTCTAATATTCAGCACCTAGGAGAGAATTGTGAATGCTGTTAGCATACATATCATCTATTTTTCCTAAATATTCCCTCATCTACAGTTTTGTCAACAGCATTCTACAGGACGTTGAGAGGTAAAGGAAATAAACTGAATCCAAAGACCTAAGTTTTGTCCTGATTCCAACACTACTTTGGGCATGTCTTTGGTAATTCTCTTGATGGGTGTGGGCCACAGTTTGTTCATTATTAGCACAAGGGAGCAAGCCTAGATAAACTTAGGCCAGTTATATAATGTATAGTTCTGTGTTTCTTTGGAAGGATCATTGATTTGCCATAAGTATCCTATGCGGTAAATGGAAGGAAAAAAATGGTTAGGAATCAACTTAGATTAAAATTCAACCTCATTATTTACTAGCTGTTCTCTTCAGTACATTATAGAGTGTTTCTGATCTTTGTTCTCATTTGGAAAATGAAAATAGTAGTAAAATCTTACATACTTGTTATGTGTTTCATATAATGGACTATAGCTAAAGGCTAAATTAATACTAATTCCCTTCTCCCATTATTCAAGGCACAATTCAAATCTCATGCTCTCTTGAAGATCTTAATGATTTCTTTTATTTCAAGGCATCTACTATACGAAGCACTCAATTTTTTTAAACACATGAGTCATTATCTGGAAGTAATCTTTTTTTTCTTTTGAATTAATAATGATCACTATGTAATAATGATTGCAATATTGAGTTAAAATTGATTTCATAATACAAGTGTTGTTATGCATGTTGTGTTTAAAATTAATAAAAAGGGTCATAAGTTTGTCCTACAAAATGAAAACTGGTGGAATAAGAGAGTGACAACAGCATTGAATATAAATCCATGGCATTGAATGGAGGATTTTAATTATAAAGGAGCCGAGGAGTTAGTAAGAATGCATGAAATGAGTGCCTAGGTTCTGATCTTAAGAAGGAAAGGTTGCTGAAGCTGCAGGAGGCGATCTGCGCTTGGAAGGTACTCAGGTTTAAACTAAAACACAAGCCACTGTGTAGACTGTGCTGTCAATCCACAGACCCTAAAGAATAGAACTTAGCAAGGGAAGATTTATGATTCATGCAATTCTGATAAGTAATTTAAAAAGAAACAAAAAGCCAAAACACATGACATTGAAATATAGCTGCAAGAATCCTGAAATCCTTCATTGAAATTTTTTTTATTTTGGCTTTGATCACTCCTACTTTATACTTATAAGAACCAAGGATAAAGCAAATGATAAAATTTAGAGTGATTGTCCAGAAATAAGTTTGTTTATAGTCAATTGTGTGTTGTACATTCAGTTAAGCATTGATATTTGCAGTTCTAGAATCTTATACCTCTCTGAAGATTCCTCATGTCACATGGCCTCTTTACAGAGGGCTCATTATTAAAATAAACCTTTGCTTTATGCTTTTAATTGGGCATGATTCTGACATTAAAGAATAAAATAGTTTTTTTTTAAAGATTTTATTCATTTATTTGAGAAGGAGAGAGAGAGAGCACAAGTGGAGGGGGGGAGGGGTGAGGGAGAAGCAGACTTCCTACTGAGCAGGGAGCCCCACTGGGGGGCTCTATCTTAGAGCCCCAGGATCATGACTTCAGTCGAAGGCAGATGTTTAACCAACTGAGCCATCCAGGTGCCCCAATAATTTTATTTTCAAGTAAAGTTTTTATTTCTTGCTTACCAAGAGATATTTTTATATATTATAAAATATAATTAAATGTGACTATAATATAAAATATAAAGTCTAACTTTAAAATCTAACTGTAGCAGTTACCATATACTAACAATCAAACCAACTTTTTAGAAGTCACTCAGTTATTACACTGGATCAACAAGTGTTGGGTTGCAGATATCCTACAAAGTTTCTGTCACAAAATAAAAATCCCAATTTTGACATTTCGTGATTTGATAATTATGAAAAAAAAATCATTCACAGCCTACTGTCCAATAAAGCATGTCATTTGACAGTATACTTATTTATTTTTTTTTAAAGATTTTATTTATTTAATTGACAGAGAGAGAGAGAGACAGCGTGATAGGGAACACAAGCAGGGGGAGTGGGAGAGGGAGAAGCAGGCTTCTGGCCGAGCAGGGAGCCTGATGCGAGACTCGATCCTAGGACCTTGGGATCATGACCTGAGCTGAAGGCAGTCGCTTAACCAAATGAGCCACCCAGGCGCCCGACAGTATACTTATTTTTAAGGGTTGTAAAGGAATGGTGGTTTTAACATTGTGGCTGTTAATCTGATCATATTATAGACTGTCATATTTATTCATCAACTACTGCTAGAATGTATACATTTTTCAAATCACAGGATGAGAATCTATGTATGAGTATGTGTTATCTGAACTGAATCCAACAAGGAAATCCACAGCTCTTCTAAGTGTCAGCACTAGAGAATTTCAAGAGGTCTTAAAAGGAGCCAGCCCGGAAGCCAATCAAAGACACAGATGCCCCCTCTGGAAACACATTGGAGCAATCTCCATATGGGGCCTTCGGTGTGCCAAGTTTTTCCCATAAGTGGTCACAGCAGTTAGGTTCTGTGCTCCAGATGAGAGAGAAAGGCACCAAAGGGAACTATTCTCCACCCTGCAATCAACAAGAAAATGCTGTGGCAAACGAAATTGTAATTATATATATACAGTGATGTGTTAATGAGCTTTGAAAATGTTTGGTTGGATAAAAGAAAATTGGATGACTAAAACAACTATGCATCTAAAAATATAATACACATTATTAACTAAAATTCTGTGTGCTGGAGTATATTTGCCTGTGTTTTACGATTGTGGTGAAATTGCCTGGACACCACATAGATGTCACTGTGCATGCTTACACATTTAGTTTATTAAAATGTCTCTATCTGAATTTAAAAAAATAGCTTCCCACTATTAACCTCTTATTGTCATCATCTGACGAAAGCAGTATCACTTTCAGCAAATTCTTTGTAGGACTAGCAAGTCTAAGAACAACAACTTTTGAAAAGCAAATTTTCTTGGAAATGTTTTCCATTTAGGATGGATCTAGTTCCATTTAGATGGATCTAGGCATGACATGGAAGCCTGTTAAAAATTTAGAATGTCAGTCCCCCTCCTCCAGACCACCTAGATCAGAACCTGCAATGCAATTTAACAAGATCCCCAGATGATTCATTATACACTAAAGTTCTAGAAACACTAATATGCAGATTCATCTAGTTACTTGGGATTCCATATCATTCTAGAATGTTTCTGTAAATTTTGTTAGACTCTAGGTCTTAATACACCTGGTATATTCTAACTTGGGGGATGGGGGTATAGGGGGTAAAGGAAATTGCCACAAACAGTTCTATGGCCAATTTTGTAGGTATAGATGCCGGGAAATAGTTGACAATACGAATAGTAACAGCTTCTAAACTGGTGGTTCTCGAAACTGGCTTCACATTAAAATCACCTGGGGAATTTTTAAAAATTACCTGTGCAGGAGCCCTTCCCTGAAACAAATCAGGATTACTAAAAGGTGAGGCAGGGTTATTGGGAATTTTGAAAAGCTTCCAAGGAAACTCTAATTTTCAGCCAAGGTGAGCTTTACCACATTACAGAAAATTTAGCAGGGATTTTGAATTAAATTGAAATCTACCATATTATAGAAAATTTAGCAGGAATTTTAAGTGAATTAAAGTGGTCTTGAGCCAATGATTTTCAAATCTTTCTGGAAGACTTAATTATATAAAGATCTAGGACCCAAACAAATCCAAAATTTAGGTGCCACTCGTATTTTTAACAAGCACAAAAATATTAGAACCTATTGTCATGACTAATCTTCGCTTTGAATTAAACCAAAATGAATTTTCCTAGATGGAAAAATTTGCTTCTCAACATGAGTAAAAACAAAGTTGAAATTTAATCACAGGCAGGTGGCATAATCTAGATAGGGGTTAATTGAATTATCCTAGATCATAATTAATATATTTTTAAAAGATTTTATTATTTTCTAATTTGTATACCTTGTATTTCTTTCCCTTGCCTCATTGCACTATCTAGGACTTCTTTACAATGTGGAGTAGGAATGATAAGTGAGCATATCCTCTCCTTGTTCCCAATTTCAGGCGGAGAGTATCTAGCCTCTTACAGTTAGGTGTGATATTAGCTGCAGCTCCTTTAAAGATGTTCTTTATCAAGTTGAGGAAGTTTCTCTCTTAAGGTTTGCCGAGAGTTTTTAATCACGAATAGATGTTGGATTTTGTTAAATGCTTTTTCAGCTAAAATTATATGAGCATATGATTTTTTCTTCCTTTGCCTGCTGTAGAAAATTCCATTGCTTTTTTTTTTGCCCCGCCCTGTGAATCAGCCTTGTATACCTGGAATTGATCCCACTGTTGGAGGAGGTCATTGAGAGGACTTGGCCTCTAGTTGACCTATGGACTGGCCTGGGCAATCAGAGGCTCCTAACCCCCACCCCTGTCCTTGGAATGCATGGTTCCCACAGCTGGAGCCATTTTCAAGACTGACATTGAGAGAGTAAGGTGTATTGAGACCTGCTAGGTGATACACATGACTGAACCCAGTTAAGGCCTCTATACAAACTTTTATTTTATTTGGTTGGCTGGGTAGATCTACTCCTCTTTTTTTTTTAAGATTTTATTTATTTATTTGAGAGAGAGAGAGAGAGAGAGGCTGGGGGTAGGTGTGGGGGGGGGGGAGATCGTGTGCATGAGCCTGAGGGAGAGGGAGAGAAAATCTGAAGCTGACTCGGAGCTTGAGCACAGAACCTGAAGCAGGACTCAATCTCACAATCGTCAAATCATGTAGGATTTAAGCAGAAACCAAAAGTCGGCCATTTAACTGACTGAGCCACGCAGGTGCCCCTAGATCTACTCCTCTTGTGGTCACTCAAGACAAGCCTTGTATGTAATTTCCCTTGCTTATTAAATCTGCTGCCTACCAATCTGGAGGGGTCTGCCTCTTTCTTTGGTCTGTCTTTGCAGTCTGTATACAGGGACAGTCCATGAGTCAATACGCATGCGGTTATGGTTTGTAATTCCTTTTGTTTGCACGTGATTTGATAATATTTTGTTGAGGAATTCTGCATCTATATTCATAAGAGATATTGTTCTGTAGTCTTCCTTTCTTGAAATGTCTTTATCTGGTTTTGGTGTCATGGTGATACTGACCTCCTAGAGTTAGAAAGTGTTCTTTCTGAGTCTAGTTCCTGGGGAATTATGGGAAATTGTTTATCATTCTTAAATGTTAGATGTTATAAATCAAACTATCTGGATCCATTGTATGTATGTATTATAACCGATACAGGGCTATCCAAGTTTTCTATTATCACACTTGTGGGCATAAAGTTTCTAATAGTCCTTCTGTATTCTTTTATATTCATGGGATCAATAACGATGACCCTTCCCTGATTCTTTATATTGGTAATTTGTGTCTCCTGATGCTGCTGTTGTTGTTTTGTTTTGGGTAGCCAAGTGAGAGATGATTTTTCTGAGAACATTTCTTGCTGGACGGGTCTGCTGGCAATGAGTTTTATCAGTATCAGTTTTGTGTATCTGAGAAAGCTTTTATTTCTGCTTCACCTTTGAAGGATAATTTTGCTGGCTACAGGACTGAGTTTAACTTAATGTATGTAAATAGAATGAATCCAAGCTATGCTTAATTTTTGTGGTGGAGGAGGGGATTAAATTGAATTGATTTTAGCTTACTTGAATAAAAATAAGATGGATTTTCTACAGCAGGCTAAAGGACTGGACTGGGGCTCTTTGGATAAAATTTTATTTAATTAAAAATGTTTAAGTATCTAATATGAGTTAAATTTACTGAGTCTTGACTCTAGTTTTTGTATATTAGAGAGTCTTGGATTAACTTGGATTACACTGACACATTTCATCTCATATACAATACTTATAAAATCATTTTATAATTGTGTATTTTGAAATATATTCTGTAGAATTTTTTGTGTTTAAAATGGCTTGAATTCATTTGGTCTACTCTGAATTTGACTTAAATATTTTTTTTTTTTTTAAGGTTTTATTTATTTATTTGAGAGAGAGAGAATGAGAGAGAACACGTGAGAGGGGATAGAGTCGGAGGGCAAAGCAGACTCCCTGCCGAGCAGGGAGCCCGATGCGGGACTCGATCCCAGGACTCCAGGACCATGACCTGAGCCGAAGGCAGTTGCTTAACCAACTGAGCCACCCAGGCGCCCTGACTTAAATATTTTAATATAATTTTTTATTGCATTGTCAATTCGTCTCTGGATTAAATTTTATTTAATTAAATGGTTCTTTTCTCCTCCTGTTCAGCTTAAATTGATTGAATGTAATTTGATTTCTACTTATCTAATGCTTTAGTTTGGATAGAATATGGGAAAGAAGGATGGGAAGAGAGCTTCAGAAAAAATGTTAAGTGATATTAGAATATAATGGAAAAACGCAGTTTGGTTCTGGTATTTTCTTAAACGAATTTAACTGAACTGACAGCTGAGACCAGTCTCTTAGAATTCCTCAGTCAGAATTATGCATTTGTCTTACTAAAGGACAAAATACTCTACAAGCAATAATACATTTCTTGTTTTCCAGCTTTCATTTTTAATCAGTCCTTGATTCTATGACCTTAGGTAAATAGGCTTTGGCTTTTTCCTTCCTTGCATCCCAAAATAACAAAGAAATGATGTTCAAATTTCTATCCGACAATTAATTGGTATTTGGTTTCAATCTACTTGACAATGTCTATTCTTTTTTTCTCTAATTTTGAGATCATTTACCTAAAATATTATATAAGTTTAAGGTGTCCAACATAATGATTTGACATATGAATGTATTGCAAATGATTACCACATTAAAATTAGTGAGCATCCATTCTCTCACAAAATTATTTCTTGCCATGAGAACTTTTAGGATCTACTCTCTTAACTTTCAAATACTATAGTATGTAACAGTCACAATATATTATTGCTAACTATAGCAATATGTACACCATATTGTATGTTATATCTTCAGAACTTATTTATTGTATAATTGGAAATTTGTACCTTTTGACCTGCTTAACCCATTTCTCTTAACCTCAAGCACCCAACCTCTGGTCACTATCAATCTCTCTTCTGTTTCTATGAGTTTGTTTGTTTTAGATTCCACATATAAGTGAGCTCTTACAGTGTTTGTCTTTCTCTGACTTCTTTCATTTATCATATGCCCTCAAGGTTCATCCATGTTGTTGCAAGTGTCAGGATTTTCTTTTTTGTGACTGAATAATATTCTTGTGTGTGTGTCCAAATATTCATCAATGAACACTGGGTTTCTAGGTCTTGATTATTATAAGTAATGCTTCAATGAACATGGGAGTACAGATATCTCCTTAAGATAGTGATTTCATTTCCTCTGGATATATACCCAGAAGTGGAATTGCTGGATCACATGGTACTTTTATTATTAATTTTTTGAGAAAATTCCCTATTGTTTTCTATAATGGCTACACCAATTTACATTCCTACCAACTGTGCACAAGTGTTTCCTTTTCTCCATATTCCCAGCAGCAAATAGCCATTCTAACAGATGTGAAGTGATTTCTCATTATGGTTTTGGTTTACATTTCCCTGATGATTAATTATGTCGAGCACTTTTTCATGTGCCTGTTGGCTATTTGAATATCTTTTGAAAAATGTCTATTCAGGTCCATTGCTCATTTTTTAAATTGGATCATTTGTTTTCTTGCTATTGGTTGTAAGAGTTTCTTATATATTTTTGATATTAACCCCTTATCAGATGTGTGGTTTTCCATTCTATAGGTTGACTTTTTGGTTTTTGTTTTTCGGGTTTCGTTTTTTTTTTGTTTTTTTGATGATGATTTCCTTTGCTGTGCAAAAGCTTTTTAGTTTGACATAGTCAACTTGTTTATTTTGTTTTGTTTTGTTTCTGTTGCTTGTGCTTTAGGTGTATTATCCAAAAAAAATTGCCAAGACTAATGTCAAGAAGCTCTCTTTTTATGCTTTCTTCTAGGCATTTTACGATTTCAGATCTTGCACTTAAGTCTAAATATCTAGCTAGATAGGTTTTACAAGCCTATATAATAAATGAGCCTAATAGGCTCATTTATTAAAATAGGTTTTACAGGGGCGCCTGGGTGGCTCAGTTGGTTAAGCGACCGCCTTCGGCTCAGGTCATGATCCTGGAGTCCCGGGATCGAGTCCAGCATCGGGCTCCCTGCTTGGCAGGGAGCCCGCTTCTCCCTCTGACCCTCCCCCCTCTCATGTGCTCTCTCTCTCTCTCTCATTCTGTCTCAAATAAATAAATAAAATCTTTAAAAAAAATAGGTTTTACAAGCCTAAATAATAAATAAACTTGTGTCACTTCTCTTCTGACTAGAATGTAAACATTTTGAGGGCAGGAATGTTTGACTATCTGGCATACTACTAACACCTAAACTGAATGTCTCACATTTGTACAATGACTGAACCTTACACTTGTGGGCACTTTATGGTTTCTAGAAACACTTTCATAATATGCATTTTTTTCACCTGAGACCTCATGACCACTCTGAAATGTAAGTTTGTCATTGTCATGTTAAGTATAAAGAAACTGAGGCTCAGATAGGTGAAGAGTATTACTCAAGGTCCCCTAAAATTCTGACTCTTCATGCTATAATAGATTTGTAGCCTGAAATAAATGCTGACACATAGTAGGTATTCATAATTTGCTGGACCTGAGTAAGAGAAAATAAGGCACATTATTAATTGCTAATTCTTTTAGAGAGCCTATGTTTTTCATCCTCTGATTATTGCAGTTAATTGGGGGTATGTGGCTATTGGATGATCAAGGCATAACACCTTCGTGGTGAGTAATCTTACACATTATATTTGTACTTAAAGCAAACATGAATAGCTATAGGCCATAGTGCAAAATTTGCATTAATTTATAAGATAAAGCATATCTTTAAAGGAAATTTGTCCAGTACTTGCTTCAGATTGTAGCTCTTGACTATTCTGTGACACAAGTTCATTTTCCTCTGCTATTATGGTTACCTTAGTAGAAAATTTTAAGAATCATTGATTGAGATATTTTGGATATGTTGTTATGCTGGGGCTGGATTTTGGTGAAGTTTTCTTTTTGATTTTTTTTTTTTATGTAAAGCAAGTCCTACTTTTGTAGACAATCTGATAGCAAGGACACTGTCGGTGATGACTGTTCCTTTTGTTGCTATCTTTTGTTTGTGAATTTGGAGAAGTTACTCAACATCTATAAATCTTAGACTCTCATTTGTAAAAAGAACAGGAGGGTTTGCTATCTGAGAAATTAATCATCGTAAGTCACTTTGGAACATTTCACACATGCCTAATTGCAATAACCAGCAAAACACCATTAATAATAAGCACATTTTATAAGATTGCAAATAGTTCTTCATTGCCAGTGGGTATCATTTGTGTTCACTGATTAATGCATTGGATAAACCTTTTTTATTAATGAGGACAAGAGAGAACAAATACCGCATTAGAGAAGAAGTTTCACACAATGTGGCAATATAGGAACATATCTCCGATGGGCCACATTAGAAAGGAGCTATAGATCAAATATTACCCTGGTGTCCTTAAACATTCTCTTCATTCATGCCTCAATGGGTAACTTATTTACATTAAAATGCTTACAAAGGAATTACTCATAAAACTGACATACTATGACCAAAGCTGGCCTCCATTAATTTTTAAGAGTAGGCTAATATAAAAGGGTAAGATGGTTTAATAAATATTTATGCAGTTCTGTGCTGCTTTGTAAAATAACTAAATCCTTAACAAGTTGTGTAAGTCAGAGTATTCCTCTATTTAAAGGAAACCTGTAGAAACGTCCTTATTTGTAATGCTTTCCACTACCAAAGTTCTTTGTGATCAACATAGAAATCAGGAGAAAAAATTAGTCCTAATATCAAAACATTAACCACTTCTGTTAATCTGTTTTTAAAAAGGAAGAATCTCCTTTGTTAATGCTGAAGAGTCATATACTGATTAGTTTTACCCTTTCCTGAAAATTTTGTGTATTCCCAGTTTCATTTAAATTGAGAACTATGTAAGTGGATTCATAGCATTTTGGCCCTTTTGAATCTGTCTTCCCTTTGTCAACATTTTTGGTGAGGTTTGTTCATGCTGTTATGTGTAGAATACATTATTTATGTGCACTGCTGTATAGTTGTGCCTTAATTTTTATATATAACTTCTTTATATACTCACCATTAATGGGCATTTGACTATTAGAATTCTGATTAGAAATCATTCAACATATTGCTGTCATGAGCTTTCTTGTACATATCTTTTAATGAATATATGCTGGCATATTTAAGGAAATGCCTAATAGGTGCAATTTGTTAGGTTCTTTGTTATGCCCAAATGAAGCTTTAGTATGCATTTCCTAAGAATATCCTAAGGTAGTTATACCAGTATAAAATCTCAGTAGTTCCAGATGTTTCACATCCCACAGTATTTGGAATTGTCAGATTCTAGTGGGTGGGCACTGTATTCATTGTAGTATTTTATATTTTCCTCATGACAGATGAGGTTGAGGATATTTTCATATGCTTGTCATTTAGATATTCTCTTTGTAGGCTGGAGGAGGCAAGATGGCAGAGGAGTAGGAGACCTGGATTTCATCTGGTCCCAGGAATTCAGCTGGATAGGGATCAAACCATTCTGAACACCTACAAACTCAAGAGGAGATCGAAGAAAAGAATAGCAACAACTCTCTGAACAGAAAAGCGACCACTTTCTGGAAGGTAGGATGTGCAGAGAAGTGAATCCGAGGTGATATTTGGGGGGATAGACGGCAGGGAGGGGGGGCCTCCGTCGGCCGCTACTGGCAAGTGATAGAGCCATGGAGCACAAAATCGGAACATTTAGAAGTCGGCTCCGCTGAGGGACGTCGCTCGTGGCTAAGCGGGGGGTGGAACCCTCGCAGTACAGTGTGTTCTCAGGAGCCTCGGGGTCACAGAAAGACCGGGGGTGCCTGAGTGCGGCAGAACTCCCAGGTATTGGAGTGGGGAATCCGGCTGCAGAGACAGAGCCAAGGTGCGGGCTCTCAGCTCGGGGTTGCCATAAACCATGATCCGCAGCACAGTCGGGCCCCTGCTCCCCAGCAGGGACCCAACAAGCAGCAGATCTGGGGAGACTCCTCTTCCTCCCCTGGGAGGAGCGGCACGGGAGCACACCGCAGGGATCTGCTGGGTTTGGAGACTCCACACAGGGTCATGTGCCAGAGATAGAAATGCTCGGTCACAGGCCAGGTGAGAATGGAGTGTGGCCAGAGACTGGGGAGACAGGAGTGACTGACTGCTTTTCTCTGGGGGCTCACTGAGGAGCAGGGCCCCAAGTTCTCAGCTCCTCCGGGGCAGAGATTGGGAGGCCGCCACTTTCACTCTCGTCCTCCAAAGCTGTACAGAAAGCTTGCAGGGAACAAAAGCTCCTGAGAGCAAACCCGAGCAGATTACTTAGTCCAGACTGGCAAGGGCAGGGCAATCTGGCCTCCGGCAAAGACATTTGGGAACCACGGCAACAGGCCCCTCCCCCAGGAGATCAGCAAGAACAGCCAGCTAAGACAAAGTTTACCGATCCATGAGAACGGCAGAACTCCAGCGCTAGGGGAATACTGCACATAGAATTCATGGATTTTTTACCATGATTCTTTAGTCTTTCAAAGTTAATTTTTTTTAACTGTCTTTTTTTTTTTTTTAATTTTTCTTTTTCCCTTTTTCAACCAACATCTTATCAATCCCTTTTTTAAAAAATAATTTTTATTTTTCATTTTTAGAGTCATATTCTATCCCTTCATAATAGTTACCCTTATTTTTGGTATATACATATATAAGTTCTCTCTTTAAAATTTTGATATACAGTTTCTTCTTTTTTTTTTTTTTTTAAAGATTTTATTTATTTATTTGAGAGAGAGAGACTGAGAAAGAGAGAGCATGAAAGGGGGGAGGGTCGGAGGGAGAAGCAGACTCCCTGCTGAGCGGGGAGCCTGATGCGGGACTCAATCCAGGGACTCCAGGATCATGACCTGAGACGAAGGCAGTCGCTTAACCAACTGAGCCACCCAGGCGCCCCGAGATACAGTTTCTTCTAACAGATCAAAATATACCCTAATCTCTAGTGTATGGCATTGTTCTAGTCTCCTGCCTGATCATATTCTCTCCCCCCCTTTTTTTTAAATCCTCTTACTTTTTTCAACCAACTTCTTATCAATTCCTTTTATAAAATCTTTTATACTTTTCATCTTTACAGTCATATTCTGTCCCTTCATCATATTAACCCTTATTTTTGTACATATGTAAGGTTTTCTTTCTTCAAAATTTTGGGAGGCACTTTCTTCTAACAGATCGAAACACGCCCAAAATCTAGTGTGTGGCAATGATCTATGCACCAGCCTGATCATATTTGATCATATTGTTGTTTTTTTTTTAATTTATTTATTTGAGACAGAGAGAGAACACAAGCAAGGGGAACGGGCAGAGGGAGAAGCAGGCTCCCCGCTGAGCAGTGAGCCTGATGTGGGACTCGATCCCAGGACCCTGGGATCATGACCTGAGCCGAAGGCAGCCGCTTAACCGACTGAGCCACCCAGGTGCCCCATATTGTTTTTGTTTGTTTTTATCTTTTGCTTTTTCTTTTTCTTTCTTTCCCTTTCTTTTCCCCTAGTTTCAGGTCTTTTTTGATTTGTTTAGTGTATATTTTCTGGGGACGTTGGTACCCTGCTAGCATTTTGTTCTCTCATTCATCTAGTCTCCTCTGGACAATATGACAAGATGGAAAAAATCACCTCAACAAAAAGAACAAGAGGCAGTACCCACTGCCAGGAACATAATCAATACAGACATTAGTAAGATGTCGGAACTAGAGTTCAAAATGATGATTTTAAAGATACTAGCTGGGCTTGAAAAAAGCATGGAAGTTATTAGAGAAACCTTTCTGGAGAAATAAAAGAACTAAAATCTAACCAAGTCGAAATCAAAAAGGCTATTAATGAGGTGCAATAAAAAATGGAGGCTCTTACTGCTAGGATAAATGAGGCAGAAGAGAGAATCAGTCATATAGAAGACCAAATGATGGAAAATCAGGAAGCTGAGAAAAAGAGAGATACACAACTACTGGATCACAAGGGCAGAATTTGAGAGAGAAGTGATACCATAAGACGAAACAACATTAGAATAATTAGGATCCCAGAAGAAGAAGAAAGAGAGAGAGAGGGGCAGAAGGTATATTGGAGCAAATTATAACAGAGAACTTCCCTAATTTGGGGAAGGAAACAGGCATCAAAATCCAGGAGGCACAGAGAATCCCCATCAAAATAAATAAAAATAGGTCAACACCCCGACATCTAATAGTAAACCTTGTGAATCTCAGACACAAAGAGAAAATCCTGAAAGCAGCTCAGGAGAAGAGATATGTAACCTACAATGGTAGAAACATTAGATTGGCAACAGACCTATCCACAGAGACCTGGCAGGCCAGAAAGGACTGGCAGGATATATTCAGAGCACTAAACGAGAAAAATATGCAGCCAAGAATACTATATCCAGCTAGGCTGTCATTGAAAATAGAAGGAGAGATCAAAAGCTTCCAGGATAAACAAAAACTAAAGGAATTTGCAAACACGAAACCAGCCCTACAAGAAATATTGAAAGGAGTCCTCTAAGCAAAGACAGAGCTTAAAAGTAACATAGACCAGAAAGGAACAGAGACAATATACAGTAACAGTCACCTTACAGGCAATATAATGGCACTAAATTCCTATCTTTCAATAGTTACCCTGAATGTAAATGGGCTAAACGCCCCAATCAAAAGACACAGTGTATCAGATTGGGTAAAAAAACAAGACCCATCACTATGCTGTCTGCAAGAGACTCATTTTAGACCCAAAGACACCCCCAGATTGAAAGTGAGGGGGTGGAAAACCATTTACCATGCTAATGGACACCAAAAGAAAGCTGGGGTGGCAATCCTTAGATCAGACAAATTAGATTTTAAACCAAAAACTATAATAAGAGATGAGGAAGGACACTATATCCCACTTAAAGGGTCTATCCAACAAGAAGATCTAACAATTGTAAATATCTATGCCCCAAACATGGGAGCAGCCAATTATATAAGGCAATTAATAACAAAAGCAAAGAAACACACTGACAACAATACAATAATAGTGGGGGACTTTAACACCCCCCCTCACTGAAATGGACAGATCATCTAAGCAAAAGATCAACAAGGAAATAAAGACTTCAAATGACAAACTGGACCAAATGGACTTCACAGACATATTCAGAACATTCCATCCCAAAGCAACGGAATACACATTCTTCTCTAGTGCTCATGGAACATTCTCCAGAATAGATCACATCCTAGGTCACAAATCAGGTCTCAACTGGTACCAAAAGATTGGGATCATTCCCTGCCTATTTTCAGACCACAAGGCTTTGAAACTAGAACTCAATCACAAGAGGAAAGTCGGAAAGAACTCAAATACATGGAGGCTAAAGAGCATCCTACTGAAGAATGAATGGGTCAACCAGGAAATTAAAGAATTAAAAAAATTCATGGAAACCAATGAAAATGAAAACACAACTGTTCAAAATCTTGGGTTGGAGCAAAGGTGGTCCTGAGAGGAAAGTATATAGCAATAGAAGCCTTTCTCAAGAAACAAGGAAGGTCTCAAATACACAACCTAACCCTCCACCTAAAGGAGCTGGAGAAAGAACAGCAAATAAAGCCTAAACCCAGCAGGAGAAGAGAAATAATAAAGATCAGAGCAGAAATCAATGAAATAGAAACCAAAAGAACAGTAGAACAGATCAATGAAACTAGGAGCTGGTTCTTTAACAAGATTGATAAACCCCTGGCCAGACTTATCAATAAGAAGAGAAAGGACCCAAATAAATAAAATCATGAATGAAAGAGGAGAGATCACAACCAACACCAAAGAAATACAAGCAATTATAAGAACATATTGTGAGCAACTCTATGCCAGGAAATTAGATAATCTGGAAGAAATGGATGCATTCCTAAAGATGTATCAACTACGAAAACTGAACCAGGAAGAAATAGAAAACCTGAACAGACCTATAACCACTAAGGAAATTGAAACAGTCATCAAAAATCTCCCAACAAACAAGAGCCCAGGGCCAGATGGCTTCCCAGGGGAATTCTACCAAACATTTCAAGAATTAATACTATTCTTCTGAAACTGTTCCAAAAAATAGAAATGGAAGGAAAACTTCCAAACTCGTTTTATGAGGCCACCATTACCTTGATCCCCAAACCAGACAAAGACCCCATCAAAAAGGAGAATGACAGACCAATATCTTTGATGAACATGGATGCATAAATTCTCACCAAAATACTATCCAATAGGATCCAACAGTACATTAAAAGGATTATTCACCCCGACCAAGTGAGATTTATCCCTGGGCTGCAAGGTTGGTTCAACATCCGCAAATCAATCAATGTGATACAATACATTAATAAAAGAAAGAACAAGAATCATATGATCCTCTCAATAGATGCAGAAAAGCATTTGACAAAGTATAGCATCCTTTCTTGATCAAAACTCTTCAGAGTATAGGGATAGAGGGAACATACCTCAATATTATAAAAGCCATCTATGAAAAACCCACGGTGAATATCATTCTCAATGGGGAAAAACTGAGAGCTTTCCCCCTAAGGTCAGGAACACGGCAGGTATATCTACTACCACCACTGCTATTCAACATAGTACTAGAAGTCCTAGCCACAGCAATCAGACAACAACAACAACAACAAAATAAAAGGCATCTAATTTGGCATAAAAGAAGTCAAACTCTCACTCTTTGCAGATGATATGATAGTTTATGTGGAAAACCCAAAAGACTCCACCCCGAAACTGCTAGAACTCATACAGGAATTCAGTCAAGTGGTAGGATATAAAATCAATGCACAGAAATCAGTGGCATTTCTATACACCAACAACAAGACAGAAGAAAGAGAAATTAAGGAATCGATCCCATTTATAATTGCATCCCAAACCATAAGATACCTAGGAATAAATCTAACCAAAGAGGCAAAAAATCTGTACTCAGAAAACTATAAAATACTCATGAAAGAAATTGAGGAAGACACAAAAAAATGGAAAAAACGTTCCATGCTCATGGATTGTAAGAACAAATATTGTGAAGATGTCAATGCTACCTAGAGTAATCTACACATTAAATGCTATCCCCATCAAAATACCATCCACTTTTTTCAAAGAAATGGAACAAATCATCCTAAAATTTGTATGGAACCAGAAAAGACCCCGCATAGCCAGAGGAATGTTGAAAAAGAAAAGCAAAGCTGGCGGCATCATAATTCTGGACTTCCAGCTTTATTACAAAGCTGTCATCATCAAGACAGTATGGTACTGGCACAAAAACAGACACATAGATCAATGGAACAGAATAGAGAGCCCAGAAATGGACCCTCAACTCTATGGTCAACTCATCTTCGACAAAGCAGGAAAGAATGTCCAATGGAAAAAAGAATCTCTTCAACAAATGGTGTTGGGAAAATTGGATAGCCACATGCAGAGGAATGAAACTGGACCATTTCCTTACACCACACACAAAAATAGACTCCAAATGGTTGAAAGACCTAAATGTGAGACAGGAGTCCATCAACATCCTAAAGGAGAACACAGGCAGCAACCTCTTCGACCTCAGCTGCAGCAACTGCTTCGTAGAAACATTGCCAAAGGCAAGGGAAGCAAGGGCAAAAATGAACTATTGGGACTTCATCAACATAAAAAGCTTTTGCACAGCAGAAGAAACAGTCAACAAAAGCAAAAGACAACCGACAGAATGGGAGAAGATATTTGCAAATGACATATCAGATAAAGGGCTAGTATCCAAAATCTATAAAGAACTTCTTAAACTCAACACCGAAAGAACAAATGATCCAATCAAGAAATGGGCAGAAGACATGAACAGACATTTTTCCATAGAAGACATCCAAATGGCCAACAGACACATGAAAAAGTGCTCAACATTGCTCGGCATCAGGAAATCCAAATCAAAACCTCAATGAGATACCACCTCACACCAGTCAGAATGGCTAAAATTAACAAGTCAGGAAACGACAGATGTTGGCGGGGATGCAGAGAAAGGGGAACCCTCCTACACTGTTGGTGGGAATGCAAGCTGGTGCAGCCACTCTGGAAAACAGTATGGAGGTTCCCTCAAAAAGTTGAAAATAGAGCTACTGTATGATCCAGCAATCGCACTACTGGGTATTTACCACAAAGATACAAATGTAGGGATCCGAAGGGGTATGTGCAACCCAATGGTTATAGGAGCAATGTCCACAATAGCCAAACTGTGGAAAGAGCCAAGATGTCCATCAACAGATGAATGGATAAAGAAGAAAAGGTATATATATACAATGGAATATTATGCATCCATCAAAAGGAATGAAATCTTGCCATTTGCTCCGACGTGGATGGAACTGGAGGGTATTATGCTAAGTGAAATAAATCAATCAGAGAAAGAAATGTATCATATGACCTCACTGATATGAGGAATTCTTAATCTCAGGAAACAAACTGAGGGTTGCTAGAGTAGTGGGGGTTGGGAGGGATGGGGTGGCTGGGTGATAGACACTGGGGAGAGTATGTGCTATGGTGAGTACTGTGAATTGTGTAAGACTGTTGAATCACAGATCTGTACCTCTGAAACATATAATACATTATATGTTAAAAAAAAAAAAAAAAGATGATAGCCGGAGGGGAAGAATGAAGGGGGGGATATCAGAGGGGGAGACGAACCATGATAGACTATGGACTCTGAAAAACAAACTGAGGGTTCTAGAGAGGAAGGGGGTGGGGGAATGGACTATGGGTATTAAGGAGGGCACGTTCTGCATGGAGCACTGGGTGTTATATGCAAACAATGAATCATGGAACACTACATCAAAAACCAATGATGTAATGTATGGTGATTAACATAACATAATAAAAAAAAGTTTTTAAAAATCTCTTTGTAGGGCGCCTGGGTGGCTCAGTCATTAAGCGTCTGCCTTCGGCTCAGGTCATGATCCCGGAGTCCCGGGATCGAGTCCCACATCGGGCTCCCTGCTCGGCGGGAAGCCTGCTTCTCCCTCTCCCACTCCCCCTGCTTGTGTTCCTGCTCTCGCTATCTCTCTCTCTGTCAAATAAATAAAATATTAAAAAAAAAAA
>NC_058413.1:22061115-22097182 GCF_002201575.2 Neomonachus schauinslandi | reverse complement strand
AAAAAAAAAAAAAAAAAAAAAAGTTTAAAATCCTCTTTGTAAATGACTAAGACTGTTGCTCACTTACTGTCTCCCCCCCCCCCCTTTGGTGGTTGGTGATGACATTGGGAAGGTATTGCCAATTATATCTTCAGTGTATGGTTTGTCTTTTCACTCTAGAAATAATGCATTTGTTGAAAAAATTCCTAATTTTAATCCTATCTAAATTATTAATCTATTACTTATGCATAGATATTTTGCTATCCTGTTTAAGAAATATTTTTTATGTTACAAAGAGATAGCTATGCTCTAAATTTTATTTTGCACATTTATATCACAATGGATCTGAAATTTAGTTTTGTTTATGATGTGGAGGCAAGATTCTGATTTCCTCCCTATGATATTCTGATAACTCAGCATCACTCAATGAAAAGACTAGCTTTCATCCATTTGACTATAGTGTCACCTTCATTATAATCCAAGTGACTATATATGAACTTTATATATATAGTCTATATGAGAAGCATATAATAAACCGGAAATCATATCATTTTTTTGCCCCAAATTCTCACAAACTGTGTAACATTGGCCAAATCATGCAATGCATGAAGCAGATATTATAGGGCCCCTTATAATCAGTGAATAAATTAAATAAAATATTTTGATACATTATGGTTTTCTCATCATGTCCAATATTGAGTCTCTTTTATGGTAACTGGGCAAAGCACAAAATTTAATTTCAGGAAAAATAAGTCTTTAGGGCACAAACTTTTTGTCCATGTTTTGTTGGTTTGTTTTATACTTTGACATCTTCACTGTGTGACTTTTCAGGACCTCCTCCCAGAGTAGGTGGAATATGCTTCCCCTCCTACTTGGGATGATTTCCTATGACTTGCTTGAGCATTGGAATATTAGACAAGACACAGAGGCCTTGAATATGCTTACATGATTTGGTTTGGTCTCCTTTGCTTCTGACATCTACCATGTGAAAAATACATCCTTGTTCAGGGGGAATGAAGAGATGCATGAGGCCGACTGAACACAATACACGGCCCAGGCCAAGTCCAGCTGACCTACATACTATCCTATAAACCTAAATTCATTGATGTAAGCAGTTGAGATTTTGGGGGTTTGGGTGGTGTTTTCTATGTGGCATTGACTGTATATCATCTCAACTAAGAAAGCATTTCTATAGATTTGAAAAACCAATGATGCAGGAAGAGATTTCTAGAATGAATCAGCACTTTAAACTTTTGGTATAACATAACAATTTTCAAATTAAAACACAGAGTGTTTTAAATGGTGCTTTGCTTATACTGAATCCAATAATAGATCCAGTGCTTTAATATTTTTTTAAAAATCTATATTGTCTCTCAAAACCTTATGAGGAATAAAAGCCTCATCAGCATACCAATACATCACTCAGTGAGACATGATTCTTTAAAAAGCTTGCTTTCTCAAATATTTCTTAAATGTCTGTTAAAAATAAAGTTAATCTAGGGAAAAGAAAGATGAATAATATGTCTTGGTCTTCAATGAGCTTACAATCAAGTTGAGAATTTGAAATATACCTACATATAACTAACATGCAAGGTAGTATGTGACAAATGCTTTAATAATTGAGTGATAATAGAGAATCTCAGAGACCAGGAAGATATTTTCAAATCTGAGTAATCCTGAAATTCTTTACATAGAAAAATTAGGATCAATCTTAAAGGATGTGTAGCATTTTTATATGCATAAAAGATGTGTTACTGACATGGAGGGGGTTAGAGGTTCCTGTTAGGATATGGAAAGATGGAGAAAGCAAAAAAAAATTGCATACAATTCAGACTGCCAATGTGAGATGGATATATCCAGCTTAATAATGAAGAGAGAAAGTTGATGAGCTAGTCAATGACTGGATTGGATAGGCTAGATTTGATATGGTGTAAGATTTAAGCCTTTCCAAGTTTTGAGTTGTGTAAGTTCTTTATATATTTTGAATACTAATCTTTCATTGGATATGCCATATGCCATTTGCAAATGTCTTCTCCCATGCAGGGAATTGTCTTTTTGTTTTGTTTATTGTTTCCTTGCTGTGGAGAAGCCATTTGATGTAGTCCCAATAGTTTATTTTTACTTTTGTTTCCCTTGTCTCAAGAGATATATCTAGAAAAAATGTTGCTATGGCTGATGTCAGAGAAATTACTGTCTCTGCTCTCTTTTAGGATTTTTATGGTTTTAGGTCTTAATGTTTATTTTTGTGTATGGTGTAAAAAAGTGATCCAGTTTCATTCTTCTGCATGTAGCTATCCAGTTTTCCCAACACCATTTATTGAAAAGACTGTCTTTTCCCCGTTGTGTATTCTTGGATCATTTGTTAAAGATTAATTGACCAGATGGCTGTGGGTTTATTTCTCGGCTATCTTATTTCATTGATATATGTGTCTATTTTGTGCCAGTACCAAGAAATTTTGATTACTACAGCTTTGTAGTATATCTTTAAAATGGGATTAAGATAGCTCCAGTTTTGTTCTTCTTTTTCAAGATTGCTTTGGCTATTCAGGGTCTTTTGTATTTCCATACAAAGTTTAGGATTATTCTAGTTCTATTAAAAATGTTATTGTTAGTTTGATAGGGATTGCATTAAATCTGTGAATTGCTTCAGATCATATGGACATTTTAACAATATTGGTTATTCCATTTGTTTGTGTCATTTTTAATTTCTTTCATCAAGATTTTAGTTTTCAGAGTGCAGATCCTTAACCTCCTTGGTTAAGTTTATTCCTAAGTAAGACCTTTTGTACCTCTGGTGCAATTGCAATGGGATTATTTTCTTAATTTCTCTTTCTGCTACTTCATTATTAGTTTATAAAAATGCAGTGGATTTCTGTATATTGACTTTGTATCCTGCAACCTTACTGAATTCATTTATCAGTTCCACTAGTTTTTTGGTGGAGTCCTTAGAGTTTTCTATATATAGATAGTATCATATCACCTGCAAATAGTGAAAGTTTTACTTCTTTCTTACTAATTTGGATGCCTTTTATTTCTTTTTGTTGTCTAATTTCTGTGGCTCGGACTTCCAGTACTATATCTATTCCAGTAGACTGGTCATCCTTGTCTTTTTCCTGATCTTAGAGGAAAAGCTTTCTATCTTTTACCATTGAGTATGATGTTACCTGTGGGGTTTTCTTACACAGCTTTTATTATGCTGAGGTATGTTCCCTCTAAACCTACTTTGTTGAGGATATTTATCATGAATGGATATTGTACTTTGTCAAATGCTTTTTCTACATCTACTGAAATGACCATATATTTTTTTTTTGTATTTTCTTTTGTTAGTATGATGTATTGCATTGCTTGATTTCAATCAATGAAAGGGTGCTTACATTCCAGGAATAAATCCCACTTGATAGTGATGAATGATTTTTTTAAATGTATGGTTGGATTTGGTTTGCTAATATTCAGGATTTTTGCATCTATGTTCATCAGAGATATTTTCCTGTAGTTTTTTTCTGTAGTGTCTTTGTCTGGTTTTGGTATTAGGGTGATGCTGGTCTCATAGAATAAATTTGGAAAATTTCCTTTCTCTTCCCCCCCCCCTTTTTTTTGAACTGTTTGAGAATAGGTATTAACTCTTTTTTTAATTGTTTGGTAGAATTCACCTGTGAAGCCCTCTGGTCCTAGACTTTTGTTTGGGAGTTTTTTGATTACTGATTCAGTTTCATTGCTAGTAATCAGTCTATTCAAGTTTCTATTTCTTCTGATTCCATTTTGTAAGATTATGTTTCTAGGAATTTATCCATTTTTTTCTGCTTATCTAATTTGTTGGCATGTGACTTTTCATAGTATTGTCTTATAATTCTTTGTATTTTTAAGGTTTTGACTGTTACTTCTCCTTCTGTTCTGATTTTGAGTCTTTTCTTTTTTTAATGAGTCTGGCTAAAGGTTAATTGATTTTGTTGATCTTTCCAAAAAAAAACCAACTTCTGGTTTTATTAATCTGTTCTATTGTTTGTTTGTTTGTTTTTAAAGTCTGCATTTCATTTATTTCTGCCCTAATCTTTAATTTCTTCCTTTTACTGGCTTTGGGTTTTATTTGTTCTTTTTCTAGCTCCTTTATGGGTAAGGTTTTGTTTATTTTAGATTTTTCTTGCTTGAATGACTTTTTTCTAATGTACTTTAGAAACTTTTACCAAAACTTTAAGACTCTGTTTATACATATATTTATTTGATTTAAGGACAATGAAGGATATTTATCCTTCAGAAAGAAATATCCATACATATTTTTATTTCATGAGCTATTTATATTTTTAAGTCACTAACAAGAGGACATATATACATACATGGCTATATATATATATATATATAATTTAAGTCACCAACACTAATATTAACAACTGTGAAATCCTCCTTAGAAGGGAATTTATCCTTATATTTATCACAAAAACTAAATTCCATTAAATGTTCCTCAGCATCTTTCTTCTAATTCTAACAATTCCCATTGCCTTTGACGGTTATTCATGCAAGGTGAAAGCAATGCAGTACAAAGCCTCATTTAAAGTAAATCAAATATTTAGAGTTTTAGAGTGGTTTAAGGGAGAAAAAAAAAAAAGTAGTTTTTCATAGATATATTCATGCATTCCAAATTATGAATCTCATATTGAATGTGGTCAAATCAGTTCTTAATAAAGCATAAATCTCTGTCTACATAGGGATTATTTTGGTGGAGGGGTAGTACAAATAAACAAAATACATACTCAATAACAGAATAAATTTTGAAGTAAAATTCTCCATGCCCCATCTTTTATTTTTAGCCTATGATCTAGAATTAGGGAAGGTAAGTAAATTGTTCATGAGTCCCTGGGAGGTTATCTATTTATACCTATCTGTAATTAATAGGACCTTATCTCTATACTTAGGATATTCAAGTCTCAACAGTATTTGTTGAAACCAAGAAAGATACCTAAACATGTCCTCTCTTCTTACTCCCCCAAAAGAATGTTCCATAAGATAAAACATAATTAAGGACTAATCTTTTGCAAAAATGCTGCAGTTTAATCAGAGATAAAAAAAAGTAATTTACTAATTCAGAAGAATCTTGCAATCACCTTAATTCCATTTGTTTAAATTTTAAAATTGAAAGTTTTACATTTATCTATGTGTGTTTCTTTCTGTGTATGTTTGGTATGTGTGTCTCTGTGTATGTGTGCTCATTTCTGACCTGAAAATTTTTTTTATTCTTATGTTAGTCACCACACATTACATCATTAGTTTTTGATGTAGTGTTCCATGATTCATTGTTTGTGTATAACACCCGGTGCTGAAAAATTTTAAAATCAAGACTTTGTGTTAATCTTTCAATACCATTAAAAAATCAGTATTAAAAGCTAGATATTTTATGGATTGATGAACAACTCTTTAAAAAAAATAGTTTTCAAAAAGTGTTTAATGTAAATTAATATTAATATAAAATTTTGCCTCTTAATGACATGTATTATTGATCTGAAATCTGTAGCATTACGAAAAAGAGGGATAATTGTCAAGCATCAGAAATTTCATAAAGAGAAATGTTTCTCTTAACATTCAACACCTACTTTATATAGTGATAAAGTATTTCTCCAAATTTAACTTCAGTTTCTTTAATATTTTCTTATTATTTAACTGATTCTTAGAAAGTGAACTTAAACAATTGGGAAAATTTTATCAAATTGATTAAATTGGTCAATTCAATAAAACAACTTTTTACATATAAAGTCTATGTATTAATCAGATCTAGGATGCTCTATATACTATAATAAAGCATTTTATGGACAACTAAGGAAAACAATCTGCAAATAAAACACAAATGTATCCTGATTTCAGAATATTTAAATAACTTAAAGTAATTGTCATTTATTTAGTTAGTTAGTTTTTATTTTATTTATTTATTTGACAGAGAGAGTCACAGCGAGAGAGGGAGCACAAGCAGGGGGAGTGGGAGAGGGAGAAGCAGGCCTCCTGTGGAGCAGGGAGCCGATGTGGGGCTCGATCCCAGGACTCTGGAATCATGACCTGAGCCGAAGGCAGATGTTTAACGACTGAGCCACCCAGGCGCCCAGTAATTGCCATTTAAATGATTACATAAAGCATATGACATATATATTTATATAGGTTTATATAAATATATGTAAATGTGTGAATATATAAATTTATAAATATGCATATAGATATTTTAACATACTAATAAATATAAATATATAAACATAGCAGAAGCCATAAATTAAACATTAGGAAACAGTATGAGCCCACGTGACCCAGAATTACAGCAATACTACATAGTTAAACCAAATTCAGCAATACAAACTTTCTAAACTCAAGTTTCATACTTCAACACTGCAGGAGAAAATACATGGTTAATAGACTGCATCATTCTTGGAATTATCTTTTTTTCTTCTTTCTTTTTTTTTTTTTTTGGCCAATCAAGCTTCTCTTATATGTCATTGCTACTTTTGGGTTTCTCTTTACAACACTCCTTATAAACTGATTTTACAGCCCTACCTAAAACACCTCTTACTCTTTGCTCTTCACTCTACATAATGAAACTTCCAAAGCTGGATGAACTTTGTTATTAGGTAGGTAGAGAAATTTAGTTGAACAAAGTTGGTTTTTACCTAGGATGCAAATGGCAGAAAAGTCTAAGAATATTAATATGCTAATGTTTCTCAAGGTGTGTACATTAGTTGAACTTGTATGTGTGTGTGTATCACACATGCAGGAATGGTCCTTAAGGTTTGCGTGTGTTTATATTTTTCTCCATTCACGGCAATATTTTTCTTTCGGACTGAAGCTTAAAATGATATGTGCTGTCAAATGATTTTGATGTTGTTACCTCAGATGCAATGCCTAAGGGAACTAAACAATTAAGTATGTACAATTTGTTTAAAGTTACAACTTAATGAGCCTCTCTAAGGAATATTTCTTTTAAAGACTTTTTAACAAATGAAACCAATCAGGAGGAAGTAACATTTCAAATTAATCAAAAATTCTGTCTAACCATTAAATCATTTTGAAAGACTCTCCTAACACTCATAACACTACATATTAGCTATTGCAATAAAGGTTTTTACAAGTACTAGGGGATTACAAAGAAGAGGCTGCTTAACTGCCTAGGAGGCAACAGAAGTCTTCTTAGAAAAGATAATATTCCAGATAAGAGCAAATAGTTTGTCCTATCAGACATTTATCCCTTGGATTAAAACTATGTTTGAGTTCTATTGGGCAGCTATATAGCACCTGAAAATAGGGTAGAATTTTTTTTTTCTTCTTCACTTTTAAAGTAACCTCACAAATTTTAAGCAGTTACATAAAATCAATGGAAAATATTCTCCTTCTCAAATGCACAGTAAAGACTTATTTATATGGGCACCTGGGTGGCTCAGTCAGTTAGGCATCTGCCTTTGGCTCAGGTCACGATCCCAGGGTCCTGAGATTTAGTCCCATGTCGGGCTCACTGCTCAGCAGGGAGTCTGCTTCTCCTTCTCCTTCTTTTGTTTCAAAATATCTATTCTGTATTGTAGGTAATTCTTGAGTGCTTCTAAATTTCTTAGGTAGAAGTAGGGGCCAGCGTGAACTACCAGTTAATGAGTAGTCAGAAGTCCGTGGCTCCTTGTGAGTTCTCGTCTGTGATTTTCCTGGTCTGGATTATAACAGTCAGTTGAAATCACCAAACCTCATATCACGATAGTTAACAAAATGAGGAAATTTCTTAGTCTTTACTTTAGTGAACATCTTTATTGGATGTAGAGAGAAACAGTCCCTTGATCACTTCTGAACCATATTTTTAAGGATATTTTTGCTCCACATCACTTTATCAGACAGTGTGTTTATCACTATTATGGGATGTAATAAAGTATTTAGCTTGCAATAATTATTTTATATCGGGTTTAATGAAATCTCCCTGAAAAGCTTGCTGCCACCTTCTTTCTACTGCTTCTTAACTCTTGCCTCATTTTCCCTTCAATTTTGATTTTTTCTTCCTTTTCACTTCCTTTCCCTTTGACCCAAACACTTTCCATTTGTAGGAGCCAGTGAACCCAGGTTAAGAAGGAGCATTCCCACTTCTGGAGAATGAACCCAGTGGCATCTGCTGTGTCAGTACCAAAATATGTTTTTAGGGGTGCCTGGGTAGCTCAGTTGATTGAGCATCCAACTCTTGATTTCCTCTAAGGTCACGATCTCAGGGTTGTACGGTCAAGGCCCATGTTGGGCTCTGCACTGGGTGTGGAGCCTGCTTGGGATTCTCTCTCTCCCTTTTCCTCTTCTCCCCACCCAGCCCCCCACCCCGTACTCTCTCTCTCTTTCTCTCTAAAAGAAAAAAAAAGTGTTTGTTTTTTTTTTTTTAAGATTTTATTTACTTGACAGAGAGAGACACAGAGAGAGAGGGAACACAAGCAGGGGGAGTGGGAGAGGGAGAAGCAGGCCTCCCCCTGAGCAGAGAGCCCGATGTGGGGCTCGATCCCAGGACCCTGGGATCCTGACCTGAGCCGAAGGCAGACACCTAATGACTGAGCCACCCAGGTGCCCCAAAAAAAGTGTTTTTAAAAATAGAAATGAATATAAAATAAGCATGCATTTATTCTTATATACACATATTCATGTGCGGTAACAGTCCAGTAGCAATGAATATTTATAGAACCGAGGTCTTGTTTTGTGAATACCATTTTCCAATAAAAATATCTAGGGCTTTTTGGAAAAATGACTGGGATGGGGAAAATACAAGACAGGCCAGGGATATTTTGTTCCAGACAGTAAGGAAGTCCTCCAAAATAATATGGGAAAATGTCAAGAGGAAAAAGGCATAAATTTCATTTCGGACTGAACTTTTCCATCAAAAGCAAGTAAGTTCTCCATCAAAAACAAATACAAACTGTGAATAGAATGCAAAACAGATTAACCAACTACCTAAAAGACAGATTTTTTAAGACAATTTGATGTTGAAAAAGGGCAATGGGGTAGGGTAAGTCTTCCTTTTTGTTTGTTTTTTAACAGCTTCTAACCTAAGGAAGGACCATGGTCAGCCCTGTGTGGGGAAGCTAAAACTACAATACAAGAGAAAAACCTATGAAATTCTAATTATATGCATAAAAAAAGAACAAGAGACTAGAATTTGGGGCAATTACAGCTACTGAAAAGTAAGGGGAGAATCTCTGAAAGGACACAACCAAAGAGAGTGCTCTATTTTTGTGTTTATATTCTGACTGCAGAAATATGCATGCATGAGGTAGACTCAAAACAGCTCAGCTAAGGGTACATTATATAGAGATTCGAGGTTCCACCCAAGAGACAGAGTTTGCAATTTGAGGTTGTTATCTCTTGACAAACAAAGCAAAATTCTCTTTGGAGTAATATAACAGAATCCAGAAACTCTACAACCTAAGAAAATTATAAAAAATAGAGAAAATGAAAAAAGAGAAAAGTTAGTTCTTTGAAAATAGAAGAAAAATAGTGTGATTCCCCTAGCTAGGATGTTAAAAAAAAGAAATCAGAAATGGGAGACACTACAGATTCTACGGACATAATGGGAGAATATTTTGAACATATGTATTCCAACAAATTTGCAACTGAAGTGGACAAATTCCTTGAAAAATACAACTTGATAAAACTGACACAAAATCTAAAACTAAAAATACTCCAATATATATTACAGAAATTTATTTTTTCTTTTTTTGTACAAAACATATCCACAAGGAAACCTCATTTCACAGGTGAATTCTATGAAATGTTTAAGAACAACAATTATCTTACACACCTACAGCTTATATAATACATCAGAGGAAAGGGAAACAAACAGGTTTTTAGTAGTAAAAAAGTTCTGTAGCAGCATCCCAAGACCATAGCCTAAAGTTGATCATGATGATTCCAGTTTCATTGTCCCTATACTGAACATTGAAAGTCCTATCTTCCTCTCATCAAAACAGAAAATTCAAAAAGATAAATATTCATGGTAACACAGTGCTTGCAGTATAGTAGATAATATCTGATGCATAGATGTGAATTATTAACATCTTGATATTCTTTTTACAAGTTTAAAATTCTGCTCATATTGTATACTACTTTGTATTTGCTTTTATTATCATGGCTATTGTAGTATAAATGATTTGAAGAATACATAATATTTCATCCTATGGAATATTGCTCCAAGTTATAAAATATTATTGAACATTTAGGTTTTATTTTCAATGACATTAGTGATATATCAATATATTTTTTTAAAAAAAATTTGTGATCATTTGAATTAGATTTACAAAATAGGAAATAGGCAAAACATATCAAGAGGCTATGAATCTCTATATCACTATATGCCATTCCAAAAATAATGTATCAGTATCCTTTCTGCAAATACTTATTTTTTATCCAATTCTTTTTCTGAATATTATTTTCTATAATTCTTTATGTTTAAAATTTCTTCCAGTTTACACTTTGGAGTTAATCTTAAAGTTATCTTTTTAAGATTTTTAAAACACATTTTCAGAGCAATTTTGATTCACATACAAATTGAGGGGAAGGTACAGAGATTTCCCATGCACATCCTGAATCTACAATGCATACCCTCCCCAATTATCAACATCCACCACCAGAGTTGTACACTTGCTGCAACTGAACCTACACTGACACATCATTATCACTAAAATCTATAGTTTATCTTATAGTTCAGCGTTGGTGTTGTACATTATATGGGTTTGGACATATATAAGAACATATGTCTATCATTATGGTATCATAGTTTTTCACTGCTCTAAAAATTCTCTCTCCATCTATTCATCTTGCCTCTACCTGACCCCTAGCAACCACTGACCTTTTTACTATCTTGATAGTTTTACCTTTTCCAAAATGTCCTGTAGTTGGAATCATATAGTAAGTAGACTTTTCAGATTGGCTTCTTTCATTTAGAAATATGCATTTAAGTTCCTCCATGTTCTTTTGTGGCTCTTTTTTTTCCACAACTAAATAATATAACATCATCTGGATATACCAGTTTGTTTGTGCATTCACCTACTGAAGACATGGTCTTCCATAGTGACTATTTCTTTTTGCATTCCCACCAGTAACGAATGAGAGTTCTTGTTTTCCACATGCTTGTCAGTGTTTGGTGTTGTCAGTGTTTTGGATTTTGTACTAATAGGTGAGTGGCAGTATCTCCTTGTTTAAGTTGACATTTCTCTGTTGACATATTCTTATGTTTATTTGCCATCTGTATATCTTACTGAGGTGTCAATTAAGGTCTCTGGTTCATTTTTTAATTAGGTTGTTTCTTCTGAGTTTGAGTTCTTTGAATATATTAGATAACAGTCATTTATTAGATGTCTTTTGCAATTATTTTTCCCAGTCTGGGGCTTGTTTCCTCATTCTCTTGACATTATCTTTCACAGACCAGAAGTTTTTAATTTTAATGAGGTTCAGCTTATCAATTTTTTTTATTATGTTATGTTAATCACCATACATTACATCATTAGTTTTTGATGTAGTGTTCCACGATTCATTGTTTGCATATAACACCAGGTGCTCCATGCAGAACGTGCCCTCTTTAATACCCATCACCAGGCTAACCCATCCTCCCACCTCCCTCCCCTCTAGAACCCTCAGTTTGTTTTTCAGAGTCCACAGTCTCTCATGGTTCATCTCCCCCTCTGATTTCCCCCCTTCATTCTTCCCCTCCTGCTATCTTCTTCTTCTTCTTCTTCTTTTTTTAACATATAATGTATTTGCTTCAGAGGTACAGATCTGTGATTCAACAGTCTTGCACACTTCACAGTGCTGTGAAGCTTATCAATTTCTATTCTTTTAAGATGGCCTAAAGTATGGTCTATATTGGTGAATATTCCATGTGAGTTTGAGAAGGATGTATATTATGCTGCTGTTGGAGGACATAGTCTATAGATGTTAATTATATCCAGTGATTGGTGTTGTTGAGATGAACTATGTCCTTCAAATTTTATGCCTACTGAATCTGTATATAATATATATTATATATATATAATCAATATATATTTGAATATATTCAAATTAACTGTTTGAATTTACTGAGGAAATACCCCTATCATTAACAGAATTAAACTATTAAGCAAAAACCTTTTAGGACAGTGGTCATAGAAGTTGAAATCCACTAAGGACTGAAACAACTTGCCTGCCAAATCAACTAGCCCTGAAAATGGATGGTGCCTGAGAGTAGGACCCATAGCCAGCCATTTCTGGCAGTCAGTGACATACCAGAAGGATAGATGTGGGTGTCCCCCATGTCTTCCAAACCCCATACCATGGACAGCAAACTATGAGTAGAAGGGCTGTGGTGGTGAGCCTTGAAGCCTGGGGTGTGGGCCTGGGCAGAGCTGCTGCAGGTGCAAATCTTGGTGGTAGGAGCAAATATTCAAATGAAAACTTTGAAGATGAAAGTAGAAAAGGGTTCTATGTATGTAGTAAATTATATATGTGTGCATGCAAAATCAAAATCATTGTTGATATTATTATCTTGAACAAACTGATATCTGTTAAATCAGTTAAGAATACAAATAAAAGGTTTTATTTTACCTTCACTTGTTCTTGCTTTTATGCTCTTCCTTTCTTTTTATAGATCCAAGTTTCTGACCTATATTATTTCCCCTGTCTTTACAGAATTTAACATTTCTTACAAGCCAAGTCTACTGGCAACAGATTCCCTCAATTTTTGTTGGTCTGAGAAAATCTTTATTTCTTTCACTCTTGTAGGCTAACATCTCTGGGTACCAAATTCCAGGTTGGTAGGCATTTTCATCTCAATAATTTAAATATTTCACTCCACTCTCTTCTTGCCTGTGTTTCTGAGGAGAAATCATATATAATTATCTTTATTCCTCTACTGATAAGGTGTTTTTTCCTTTGACTTCTTTCAGGATTTTTTTCTTTATCTTTGATTTTCTGTAGTTTAAAAATCCTATGCCTACATGTCCTCTCCTGCAACGCCCCCCATTTATCCTCCTCAGTATTCTCTGTACTTCAGGGATTTGTGATTGGGTGTCTGACATTAATTCAGCAAAATTCTCAATTATTATTGTTTGAAATACTTCTTTTCCTTTCTTATTCTTCTGATAGTCACATTATGTATATGTTATACCTTTTATAGTTGTCCCACAGTCTTTGAATATGTTGTTCTTTTTTTTGTCTTTGTTCTCTTCGCTTTTCAAGTTTTGAGGATTCTGTTGATATATCCACTAGCTCAGAGATTCTTTCCTCAGCTGTGAACAGTCTACTAATGACCTTCAAAGACATTCTTCATATCTGTTAGTGTTTTTTTTATTTCTACTATTGTTTATTAGTTCTTTCTTAGAATTTCCATCTCTCTGCTTACATTGCCCATTTGTCTACTTTATCCATTAAGGACATTAGCATATTAATCATAGTTGTTTTAAACCCCAAGTCTGATAACTCCAATATTCCTGCCATATCTGGTTCTAATGCTTGCTCTATCCCTTCCAGTCATGGGGTTTTTATTTTGTTTTGTTTTGTTTGTCTTTTGGATATGCCTTACAATCTTTTCTTGACAGCCAGACATGAGGTACTAGGCAAAAAGAACTGTTATAAATAAGCCTTTAGTAATCAGGTGGTGAATTGTGGTGGGGAGAGGAAACATTCTTTACTCCTGTGATTGGGTCTCAGTCTTTGAGTGTGTCTATGTGTCAGGACTGTGAAATTCATGAGTTTCTCAGTTGTTGTTGTTGTTGTTTTGCCCTCCATCTTTAGATGGGACAGGATCACTAGAATGAGCTGGAGTTGGATATTTTCCTTCTCCCAACTGGAACACCAGGGCCAGCTAGAATTTGTTAATTCCCTTCCCCCGGGGTCAATTAAGTTCTGATAAGGCTCCAGCAGGTGAGGCTTTAGTTAATTAGTTTCCCCTGAGGGCAGGCCTTGTTAAGAAAGAAAGCTGCTCTAGCATTAGCATATTTCAAGATGCTTCCTTCCCTTCTCTCACTACTGGAAGCATAAAGGGATTTTCCTTCAGTATTTACTGTGTGAACCTGGTTGAGCTTTTGAAGGTAAGTTTCACAGTATTGTGGGGGCTTCCCTATTATTGGGTCCCCTTGGAATTTTTAACATTCAGACTTATTTACACTGGACCTTCAGTGATTTGTCAATTACTTTTCAGATCCTGGTACTGGATCCTGTGGTCATTTCTGCTTGTGAGTTTCTGCTTTGGTAAGTCATGATTCTCTGTGTCCTCCTGTATGTCTTTTACATCTTAGAGGCAGTGGTTCTTCCTATGCCTTCCTCTCTCTTATGCATCTAAGAAGAGTTGTTGATTGTTCAGTCTATTTAGCTTTTTGCTTATAATTAAGACAGAGCTCCTTGCATGTGAAACCAGAAAATGTAAGTCTAAATTAATTTTTACCATAAAAATGGCATTTTACCTACAATAAAAAACCAGTGTGATTTTCCAGAATTAGAGGACCTTATTGATGAATCAGCAAATACTAAAATAGGAACATATCCTCAGATGATACAACTTATTTCTATATTAGATGCCCTTGAGAGTTGCCAGCTCTAGTGGTTGCTTTTTTATTTAGACACAGATTTGTTTTGAAGTCATTAAGTAGCAAGTAAATTAAGTTGTTAACATCATGTACTGGGGTATGTCCCTGTTGAGCTAAGACTCATTTTAATTTGTGATATGCAGAGCAATGTCAAGTGTTTTGTGCCAGACTCAGGCTAGCAATAATCAATGGTATGGCTAGACCAGCCTTTGTGGTTCTTAAGATTGCAATGCAGTATCAGAAAAACTGTGATGAAACTTGAAAAACAAACAAGCAAAAGGTTTACCCACTGGCCCTGGAAAGCACATGGCACACCGGGGCCACACAGTAAGTTCTCCACTAGAGAAAAAGAGTGTGGTTTTAGAGGCTTTCTGATTTTATTGGGGTCAAAGGTGGGGGCCTAGGGTTTTGCAGACTTACTTTATTGGTGAATTTGAAACATATGAATGGGAATCTAAAGTGTGGGAAGAGCCACAGGTGGCCCAAATGACCAGTTATGGAAATAAACCAAGATTGCTGAAACAAAGGAACCTGGAGGGGGAGGCTGGTGGGGTGGGGGTTTTTATCAAGTCCCATGGCTGTGGCTGACAGTGTATTTATTTGAGATACCTGTCTTGAAATGGATGCCTCCACAATCTAAGCTTAGGTCAGGCATTTGCATTACAAGAAAATAAAAACTTTCACAGCTTATATTACTTCAAGTTTTTCACGATTAACTATATGTTTTGAGATGTGATACCCTTGTATTGTTCCTACACATTTGGCACATACACCTGGAAAAACTGAGAAAAATTGGAGATCATGCCTTCAGTAGCTGTTTTTCATTTGGATGCTGATGTGGGAATGCTACACAGAAATTCGTGCTTCACAGTCTCAAGAGACTTGACACATTTTTAGTAGCCTTCAGAGACTACATATTAGAGTGGAATAATCATTGGTTTCTCTATCCTAACACAAAAGCATTAAAAATACTAGAAAAGCCTTTTCCAAATGTTCTATGGAAAAACAACTTACCTACACTTGCCTTAAGTTAGACTGGATTTGCATATTGTGTAAGATAAGCTTTTAAATTTGTTAATAGAATTAAAACTCTAGAATGTGTGCATCAGAAATACAGGAAGGGAAGGTGTTAATTGGTCCATCTCTTGTGCTGATGATTCAGTTTTTCTTTAAAACCTCCAGACACTTGAGTATCTCCAGTGACAGTGAATCCCCAGCCTCACTAACCAGTAGTTTTTAGTTTTTAGGCTGCTCTGATTTTCTAGATAGGGTTTCCTTATATTGAAATCTGAGTTTACTTCCTATAACTTCCAAATGCTCATCTAAATAGTGACATCACTCTCACACCCTACAGGATCTCCCATTAATAAGGTAAATGTCCATGAGCATTTAAAATTATTTTAATTAAAATTATTTTAATATTTTTCTATGAACTTCTTTATAGATTTCTATGCTTTCAAAACCTTTATCCTCCTCTCCAAGAAACACCTAATTGTATATATATGTTCTAAAATGTGATTGTCCTTAAAAAGACACAGGAGATACAAATACACTTAGAGTGTTTTTTTGTTTGTTTTTTGTTTTGTTTTTAATTTCTGATGCTTGTACCTTGTGAAAGTTGATCTTACTTCCTAGGCTTCATTTTCCTAGTGCATAACATGGGGATGATAAGAGTAGTATGAGTTTAAATTGAGATAAAGATCATACCTATCTTATAGTTTTTTGTTTGTTTTTTAGATTTTATTTATTTACTTGAGAGGTAGAGCAGAGAGCACAAGCAGAGAGGGTAGGGAGGGGTAGAGGGAGAAGGAGAGAGAGAGAGAGAGAAGCAGGGAGCCCGACGCAGGGCTCTATCCCAGGACCCCGAGATCATGACCTGAACCAAAGGCAGATGCTTAACTGACTGAGCCACCCAGGTGCCTCAGTTACGTATGATTTAAATAAAACAATTCTAGTTACGTATGATTTAAATAATCAAAACAATTCTAGTCACATTATAGGAGAATTAAATGTTCATTGTGATTCATTAAGTAAATATTTATCAAACACCTATGAGGTTGTAAGTGCTTTCTTTGTAATAGCGATTCCACAACGATCAAACCAATAAGTAGTCTTCACAGAGATTACATTCTAGTAGACTTACCTCAACAATTCTCAAGGATGTATAGGGCTTAGAATGGATCTTGGCATATAGAAACATTTTCTCCTTTTGTCTTCATTTGATTTTTCTGGACCTGAATGCAGGATGGTGTGTGTGTATATGTATGAGAGATTAATATATAGTCATGGGAAATGTAGACCATTGTCCTAATATTTGGATTTCCTTTCAGAAATAATTTTATTTACATGCCATTTTCTAATCAAAGAAATAGAAGAAATAGACCATGTAGAATTTACTTTTTAAAACTTCTCTGGGGGAAAAAAAATTATTTTGTGGGACCCTCTCCTATTAAAGATAAGTAGAAAACTACATGGGTTGCCAAAAGCAATATAGAAGGTCAAACCAAAATTAGAGTTTAGATGCTCTGATGGATCAGGAATGACACTTACCTATCATCATGCATAAAAATAATCAGTGGCATCCATGAGTATGAGGCAGTGAAGAGAAAATCTTTCGTCAGGACAAGCCTAAGCCCTCCTTCCAGATCTACATTATTCTGTTGGCACACTGTGAGTAGACTAATCCACTTACACCATCACGAAATTCCCATTTCTCCTTAAGGATTCCTAAGAAGACTTCTACACATGATCTCTGAAATCCAGATACACTTGTTAGGTTTCACTGAAGAAATACTGCTAACAATCAATTAATTAAATTAAAATTAAAATTATTAGCATTAATGTCTTCATACCTTAACTTCATCTGAGAGGTTATGAACACTGGCATGAATCAGGTATCAGAAAAATTGCATGATTTAAAGTATTATATAAGAGTTCTTGACAAGGTCATTTAATTAAAGTCTAGTGGCCTTAATATTACTGTAAACAATAGAGTTTAGAACTCTAGTTCTGAACTTCCAAAATTGAAGCAATAAATTTGGAACCCAAAATCATTTAGAATTTTTGTATGCTTCTGTTTCTAATAGAGGACATAGCTGGATTAAATAGGGTAAAAAATAAAAAAATAAAATAAAAAGGATGCCTCTGGCCACAAAAAAACATAATTGCATAGAAATGAATAATGAACCATTTTTATATTGTGACATATGTCTTCTATTAGCTAGAAATTAGAATCAAAAAGGACATTTCTATAAGAAAATTATGTACAGGCAGGCTTAAGGATATATGGCATTGTTTAGCCAAATGGATTTAAAAAAAGAATAAAGAGTAAAGAGAAGGGAATGATGCATATCAGGTGTTCCAAGAGGAAAGTAGAGATGAAAGGTATGAGAAAGGTGTCTAAAAATGATGTCTTCCTGGATTTTTATAAAAAATTGGTGATAAGTTTCTATTAACACTGTTTCTTGGGGCACCTGGGTAGCTCAGTCGTTAAGTGTCTGCCTTTGGCTCAGGTCATGATCTGGGATGGAGCCCCACATCGGGCCCCCTGCTCAGCCGGAAGCCTGCTTCTCCCTCTCCCACAGGCCCCTGCTTGTGTTCCCTCCCTAGCTGTCTTTCTCTCTGTCAAATAAATAAATAAAATCTTTAAAACAAAACAAAACAAAAAACCCCAATGTTTCTTAATGGAAAGGAGCTACTCTAAGGAACCTAAACTTGTCTTTATCAAAATTTCCTTCATAAGCTTTAAATATTCTTTCTGGCAAATTTAATGCATATTACTTTCTTTGTCCTCACTCTCACACTCCTTAAATCAACTTTAATGTCTATTTGGAAGTTGGGCTTTAAAATAATAGTCAGACATAATTTATTTTTAACTCTTCCAGCATTTACAATGATTATGTCACTTCCTTATGTTTAGGAAACTTTTTGAGGATTTAATATATTACCTTCAGGAAAAAAAAAATTAATGAGTGCTGGTTGCCGATATAAGCAATTAAGTTAAATATGACTGCAGCCACACTTTTCTCACTGCTTATTTTTAAGAGGATAGATATGTCCGATAATCAATTTAGTATTTAATTACTAAACTACTTAATAAATATTATTCTTGAGAATATGAATACTGTTACAACTATCTCTTTCCTATGTTATACAATTATATTTCAAATGTCAATATCATTCAGATTTTTTTTTTCAGAATATCATGAATATAGATAGCACTGTTTATATGACAGGATTGTATTAAAAAAAAAAAGCCTAGGATGCTGAAAAATGAATTTGCTTTTGACTTTGAGAAATGTCTTTTAGGGCATATGTCTTTGTTAGTGACCACCTCATGGTTAATTACCATGGAACATTAAAATTCAGGTTTCTCAATTTATCTTAAAGATGGCTCTGAATAGCATTACTCCTACATCCTATCTTTTTGTCCCCTAATATTATCCATATAAGTTATCTAGCTTGCCTATTTATAATCTTAATATAAGAATTATGACAGATGGTTTGAGATGGTAATCCTTTATGGTAGATAAATTCTGGAAAAGCAATTTTAGATATGCTTGATCCAAAGAACTGAGCTATTGTTTAGACAGTCAGTAGAAAAATCAAAGACAAAAAGACCTATGAAGTTTTTACTTTATCATTTCAAATCATTTCAACTTGGTCAGAATCCTTTCACTAATACCAGTGTCTTTAAACCTAGGGTGAATATCCTAGAAGCCATGTCCAGCCAATGGTAGTGGAAACCTACTATGTTGACACAAATAGGTACTGTAAGGCCAGGGATTCGTCAATATTTAGCTTTTTCTCCTACTGATATAATTCCATATTCAAATGCCCTTTAAGATATCTCTACCCATGGAACCTTACAGCATTTTTATTTATGGCATTTAAAATGTTTTTCAATTATACTATTTCTTTCTATTAACCAATAGCTGTGGATTTTTTTTAATTTTCAGAGGGTCAAAGATGGTAGGCTAATTACTTATAATTTTATATCAATTAACTAATTTCTAGTGCAACAGGATGTCCCCTGTTATTAAAATGCTAGGAGAGTCTCCAAATAGCCTCAACCCAGCTGGCTGTATTTAGGACATAATCACACTTAATCCAGTTTTAAAATCTGTTTATATATTTTCCCCCATTGTATAAATTCCAAATGGTATATATGAAATGTTTTATAATGACATAAATAGGTGTATCCCTTATCTCAGGAAGTGCTGTTTGGTCACCAAAAAGTTGAGCTAGTTAGAGGGAAAAAATATATGAAAGCCACTTAGAACCACTTAAACATAGGGATTGGAATTAAGGTCACTGACCTTTCCTATATACACTTAGGGTATCTGTTAAGAAACTGATTTTTTTTATCTTATTCAAGGAAATGGAGTAATATGAATTAAAAGAAAAAAACCTATGTAAGAAATAATATATTTGTACCTTAAACATGCGTTGGATTTGATTAAGTTTTAAGGTACCAATTACAGTATGTCGAATAAAATCTCAAGTAAAATTAACCATGGTAATCAGTGCTCAAAGTTTATGGTACAATGTTGTGATCAAGAGTAGAAAACAGAACAAATAAGAGTGCCAATTTATTAAAATAGTTTGATTTGCCTTTACCAAATCAGCATGTAAAAGTTCAGAAAAATTATACAAATAGATGCCTACTTGTCTCTTATAATTTAGCCTAATCCTAAATCCTTCATAACATGCCTGTGAAGTATTTGTTTTTCACTGAAAGAATTAAACACATAAAAATCGTATATTTTACCATAAAGTGATTGTCCCTAAGTAACTCCCTAGAATTTAAAAAACTGATGCAAATATGTTTAGAAAAAAATTTTGAAGCTCTTACTCATAAATCTTACAATTTATATGAACTAGACATTTTAGACATTGAAAAATATAATCTTATAAAATACCATAGATTCTTGTGGTAGAGAAAGGGGAAGAATAGTTTTATGCCTATCCTATCTTCCACATTTGAAAAATAATCAATCCTACTTGGCAGCAAAAGGGCTTTATGAAAACTATGCTCTAAACCAATAAGGCAAATTCCCCCAGAACACCCTTTCAATTTCATTTCCAATCCTACAGGGGGGGATTAGTGTAGCCTTATCCTCTGATAGACAGATATATCTTTTAGGATGTGGAGACTTAACATTTAATAGACAGGATCTGTGCAGTCAGCCAGAGCTAAAGCTAAAGAAAGCTAAAGAAAGTATATTTTTTGTTCATTTCCTCATAATAGGTCTGTTAAACACATTATGGTACATTTTATCTCTTGCTTATATTTTATACAACTAGAGACTGGAGATTTCCCCAATAATTCCAGCATAATGTTCTCTGTATAAAGAAACACAAGATTAAATAAAATGCAGCATGATTTTAGGGTTGTGTATATTCTGTGTGGTGAAGGACAGACACTGAGTAACTCCTGGGATAGCCAGAGAGTTTTCCCAACTATACCAAGGCCTTCAACTGGGAAAATCTAACATGGTTTAATACTTGGGGTCAGGAAGGTGATTCATTTAATAGCTATGCCTGTACTGATGAAAGCAAATAATACTTCTAAGAAGGTAATATGGAATAGAAAACTAGATGAAATGTCTCAAATTACTGAAAGCCTAAAAGCTCAGATTTCCTCTATCACAGCAATGTAGTTCATAGTTAAACTGAAACATAGCTGAAAATAATATCTAATGGCAGGTTATTCTGGCTTGATTTAAGGCAATGAGCCAATTGGCCAGAATTCTGTTGTTTGTCCTCTTCATTCAAAAACAATTCTAAGTTTTAATATTTTTTTCCAGAGGCTAGAATAAGTGCGGAGTCAGACCTAACTCTTCACTCATACTGTCTGGTGTTAGAAACAAAAATGTAAATAATAATTTTGAAAATGTAATTCTCTTTAACGTAGAGAGTGTGTGTGTGTGTGTGTGTGTGTGTATACATACATATATATATCACATTAATGTTGAGATTTATGTGATTATTTTCTTATTCCACATAACCACTCATTTAAATGGAAATAGGAAGGAAAAGGACACAATTTTGAATTTGGGATTACTGGTAGGTTTCAGTCATTCCATAGTTCTCACTTTTTGACTAAATTTTTAATACCCTTAATGAACATTAATAGCATAGCTATTAATGTGACATTTATTTCTTTTGACTGATTATATTCTACTAGATTTGTGAATGCATAGAATACGACCAAAAATACAGAAAGTAAAGTAAAATCTCAGTTCATTTGGACAAATATGAGTTGCACTACAGATACGTAATATAATTGGGGAATAGGAAATAACAGTAGCAGCAAAAAAGAATATGCTATATGTTCCTAAAATATTAAGGAGGTAAAATTAGAATGATCGGTAATAAGCTAGAGGAGGAAGGGGAAAATCTCCAGGATGAATCTCAATTGGACGGTTTGAACATTGACCACAAAATAAAATATAGGAAATAAATAGCAAGAAAGCAAAAAATAATGAGCTCAGCTTTGAAGATGTTAAGAGTGAAGTGTCCGCACCTAGGACATAGTATACCTCAGATCATTGTTGGATAAATGACAAACTAGCTGGAGATGTCTTGCAGGGAACTGGACCTATAAATCTGGGCTTGAAGAAGAGAAAAGGGAAATATATACTGGATAGTTAGACCTAAATGAGTCATGAGAGCAAACAAGTAGCAAACTATAATTTGGGGCTATCCAACATTGAACTGTCCTTCTTAAATGGAGGACATTCCATTAAATGTGATACTGAGAGGATATAGTGATATCACTCCTTCTTCAAGGCATGAAGGAGAAAGCTTCTCCCATTTCCTGCCTTTTGGCAACACAGGGCCAAAATTCAAATACCCAAATGATTCTATCTTAGACTTTGTTATGGAACAAGTAACACAAAGACAAATGATTTGATTTCTTGAATGACAGAAGTATTCGGAAATGCCTTGCACTTGGCATCCTGGCCACAGTGTTCTGAGAAGCTGTCCTTACATTTCCTAACCTTTGAATCTGCATTAGAACTGGTTTAGTTCCTGTTCATTTCCCAAGTAGATTGTCTAGACTCCGTTGGATTAGTGGGCTATTGACATTAAATTTCTCTCATTCTTAAGATAGTTCATTTCCTGTTTCTTGCAAGTAAAAACCTAGACAGGCCCAGGAAGCATGCAGATTGAGAATTTTCAGGGGCTAAAAAACCTACAGAAAACACCATTGCCCACAGCCAATTAGAATGAAATCTAAAGGACAAATAGAATACCCCTTAACCAATTAAGAATTGACAATAGTCAGACCAGAAATGTTTTTGCTGGGTTTTCTTTGTCTCAGTCCATATATTAGAATAAAGCTTATCAGACCACACATATATCCCATTAACTGATTAGAAGCACACAGTCCAAAGGTGCCAGACTTGTCTTAGCATATATATATATGTATATATATATTCATAATAAACATATAAATTCAGGCTGCCTTCATTTTTTATATTTCTCCTGTACCCTTGTTCTTCTAGTTCCTTAGAATAAATGTAGGTTCCTTGTTGTTCTAGTTTTTTACAACAAACCTTAGCAAAGCTCTTCTGTAAGTAAGTCCACTGGGAAATTTAAATATAAACAAATAAAATAGCTGTTGGTTACAGAATGACAACACTACCCCAAATCATATTTTTCAGCATAAGGCATGCTAGACCACGTTTCTGGCTCTTGCATACTAGAATCAATTATTTTTTTTCTAAGATAAAATAGAAGTGATTAGACATCAAATAGAATTGTAATTTCCCCTCAAATTTCATTTAAAATATTTTTCTTATTAAGCATATCACTGACTATGAGTAAAGCAGCTCTTTTGAAAAACATCATGAATAATAAACAATCAAACATGGTTTGACACGTGTACTTCACAGAATTTATCATCTGGCTGTTAATAAATATTATATTGTGACTTGGAAGTGTTAGAGCATCCTCCAATTAGGAAATTTGTTTTAACCTCTTCTTGCATTAATTAAAAAAAAAAAAATTAAATAGGACCGACTTAGTACCATCTGTAGGAGGAGCCCTTGCCCTTTCAGGGACTTTTATCCTTCCTTTTGTTGTTCATTAGTTGCTTTCCACCACAGTCAAGGAGTCCAGAGAGCCACAGAGCTGTGGGAACTCAGTGTGTATGTGTACCTTGCGTGTGTCCAGCTAGTCTGGGCTCTGATCCTTCAGCTCTGGAATTCCCTACCACATGGTTCCATGTACACTTCCAAGTCTGAGATCTGCCTTTGCCCAGAAGAATGCATTGCACACAGGAAAACCCTAAGTCCAGAGAATGGCCTATTGGAAATGTTTCTCTGGGGGTGGGGGAGGGGATGGAGGGGAGGGGAGGCAGTAATGCTTTTTTTTTGCCCCAGACGGGCAAGTAGCCACCTCTCCCTGTACTGTCAGATTCCAGCTTCACACCCTCAAGAGTCCAAGGATTCAGAATTTGAACCCTGACTTTCCATGTTGTTCTGAAGTCGATTTGTTTAATGTATATAGTACTTAAATATTTAGATATTGGTATTCAGGTAAGCTTTTTATTCTTGCGTTTGTCTCCAAGATTTACAAACAGGCCTGCAGGACTGTTTGTGGGCACTGACCAAATGGAGATTTTAAACCAGGTCCTACCTGATTATTATATTGTGGCAGTCATTGCTTGGTTTGAGATGGGCTGGTAAAGAAAGTAAAGTCAGTTCTAGGCTAACCAGTTGAAATAAAAATAAATATTCTCTTGAGAATAAAGGACATTTATGTAAAAATCTAGGAAATGTCAAGAGTAATAGATAAAATATTAGAAATGACCAATCAAACAGGGAAAGGAACCGCGCACACCATCGTTCTGGGTATCAGGTATCTAGGATGAGTCATATGCCGAGAGTGGCAGGTGTGAGGTAGGAATGTACGGTGGAAGGAGAATAGGGGAAAGTGATGCTTGATGTCAAGTGGTTAGGGAATTTTCTTTTTTTTTCTTTTTTTTTTTAAGATTTTTATTTATTTATTCATGAGAGACAGAGAGAGAGGCAGAGGGAGAAGCAGGCTCCCAAGGAGCAGGGAGCCCGATGCGGGACTCGATCCCAGGACCCTGGGATCATGACCTGAGCCGAAGGCAGATGCTCAACCATCTGAGCCACCCAGGCGCCCGGAGGTGTTATTTTTATTTATTTATTTAATTTATTTATTTATTTTTAAAAGATTTTATTTATTTTTTCATGAGAGACAGAGAGAGAGAGAGAGAGAGAGAGAGGCAGAGGGAGAAGCAGGCTTCCCGCGGAGCAGGGAGCCCGATGCGGGACTCGATCCCAGGACGCTGGGATCATGACCTGAGCCGAAGGCAGACGCTCAACCATCTGAGCCACCCAGGCGCCTGGCAAGTCTGAATTTTCACTAGGGAAATTAATGTCCCACACTTAACATAATGTTTAGTATAGTGGAGTATCAGGATAAGGCAATATTTTCAAGTTTTGTTTTAAGAAAATTTTGATCTTTGTAAACCCTCAGAAAAGTTTTCTAATTTTAGAGATCATATGTATAGGAAATTCTAAGAATACGGAGAAGTATTTTATTAATTTAAGTAAAATTACCTGTAATAATTTCTCAGAGGAAAGAAAAGGAATAATAGGGCCATGAAACATCTTTGTTTTTTTTTAGATTTTATTTATTTATGTTAGAGCACACATGTGTGAGCAGGGGGAGGGGCAGAGGGAGAGGGAGAATCTCAGATTCCACACTGGGTGTGCAGCCTGACATGGGATTTGATCTCATGACCTGAGATGAAATTAAGAGTAGGATGCTCAACTGACTATGCCACCTAGGTGCCCCTATTTCCTTTTTTGATATAGAAGAAATAGTGTAGTATATGTATCTTTTTCACTTAGTTTATCATGTATCATTAAACTTTTTTTATATTAGATAATGAATTTAAAATAATTCACAATAGTTCACTGAGTGGATGAAGATTTTATAATTTATAAAATTTTATAAACCTTTTGGTAAATTGATGTTTAGATCATTTAAGTTTCCTTTATTATAAATAAATGGAAATTGAGGGAGAGAGAGGGAGAGAGCAGGAGCAGGGGGAGGGGCAGAGGGAGAAGCAGACTCCCCACTGAGCAGGGAGCCCGATGAGGGACTGGATCCCAGGACCCTGGGATCATGACCTGAGCTGAAGACAGATGCTTAGCTGACTGAGCCACCCAGGCATCCCTATTCATAATTTTTAAAGAGGAGTTTTTTTTTTTAATTTTACTGTTATGAATTTCTGAATATAAATCTCTGGATAGAATTATGTAAATATTTTTAAGACTCTTTCTGTGTGGTCCTAAATGTTCCTCCCCTAATTTTCTACCATTTATATTCCAAGCAACGAATTCTTATCTCACTATAATTGGGAGTAACTTGATAGACTAAGATAAAGTAGGTCAACCATTTTAATAAAGTCCCTGAGTCCAGGACACAAAATAGATACTAGCAAAATTTCAGGGGAAAATATTAAAAACCATATTTACCCTATTCATCCATTTAAGAAGTCCTAATGGAAAATTACATTTTTATTTCATGCTGATTGTATATTATAAACATAACTTTTTTTTTTCCAAATAAGCCTCAATTTGGCACTTTTCCCCCAAATTTTATAAGATTTAAGAAGCTTTAATAAATATTACTATTAGAAATTTCAGTAGAATTCTTAAGAGAAGAAACTACCTTCACAGATAGTCTCAGGAACAGAGTCTATCTAAACTGTGAGCTTACAGTCCTGATAAGAAATAAAGAAGGAAACAGAATTGAACTCAAGCTACCAGCTGGATTTTCTGATACTGGCAAGAAACTTGCACGGAGGTACTCTGATTGTTCCTAAATTCCTTCTAACACGAAAGTTTTACAATTTCAAAAGTTAAAAAAAATATATATTTTTAAGTTATACCACAAAGTTGCATTTTGCCACAACTTCAAACCAAGATTTCATTAAAAATTTCAGTAATGTTTTAGGTCACTTATCGCTTCCAGCACTTTTGAGGAAGCAATCCTTGAAGAAATGTCACTAATTCTAGAGTAAGACACCAACAGCCTGTTTATTGAGGTTGCCTTTCTTGGCTTCGTGGAAATTTTAGGTTCACGGGACACGTTTGAGTTAGAAATATTGCTCTTTAGGATTTTGTTCAGCACAGCCCTCCCTCCTAGATAATCTGTCCTAAGAATGTACCAGATGTTTACAGTAGTGGGCTTTTGTCTTTTTTTTTTTTTGAGAAGAGATTTTTGGATTAGAAATCCGGGGTTGCAAATGTAGCTTGTTCATTAAACACCTTGCTTTGCTGAAGGAGGTGGGTGGGGCATCCAAGAGTATCCTCATTCTTATATTTGGCAAATTAGACTGAGTTAATGCTGGGAATGATAAAGACTAACACCTTTTTGATATCTCACAAATAAATCATTGCAACAACAATTTTAATAGACAGCAGTAATGAGCACTGAGAGGTATTGAGTGTCGTTTCACTAACACATTCATTCAATACTCCCAGCAGCATCTTCATTAGACAGTTATTGCCATTATTGCCCAGATTTTTTAGATGGGAGCCAAGTATTAACTAGTTTAATAGATATACTGCTAGTTCTCAGGGACTCAAAAGACTCTAGACTCAAGAGTAAAGATATTCTTAACTATCATAGTGAGCTTTATTATTTAAGAAAGTCAGATGGTTTCTGAGTGTCATTTATAGATTTTTATTGACGTACACCTGTTTTGAAGAGTTTAGTGCTGTCGAAAGGAAAAAAAATCCTATCTTTGGAATCTTTTGGGGGCCGGAAGGACTAGAGCTGCACCTGATCCAACCAATTATTTTAGACAAGTAACTGACGTTTAGAACATTTTAGTGACTCATTTAGGAGCTGTGGTTAGTGAGTGACACAACCAGAATCAAAATACAGTTCTCCTGGATTCCATTACAGTGCTGATATGGAAATCCAGTTTCTTAACAAAATCACGTAAAAAGTTTGAAGCAGATGGTGGTTTAACTAAGTTAGCCTAAATTCTTTTCACATGGCTTAGAAAATGAGCCATAAATATGATTTTTGTGTGAGCAAAACAGTATATATCTCCCAAATATAAAACTCACGTAGAAAGACGTACATACAAAGTATTCTTGACAAAATAATCTAAGGGTTGATAGCAATTTAAACCACGTAGGAGTCAGTAATATAACATTGTGGGCAAATTTTACATTGGGAAATACTATAATTTGTTGTCTTTTAAATGCAATCCAGGGCGCCTGGTGGCTCAGTCGTTAAGTGTCTGCCTTCTGCTCAGGTCATGATCCCAGGGTCCTGGGATCGAGCCCCACATCTGGCTCCTGGCTTAGCGGGGAGTCTGCTTCTCCCTCTGCCTCTCCCCCTGCTCGTGCTCTCTCTCTCTCTCTCTCTCTCTCTCTCTCTCTCTCTCTCTCTCTGTATCTCTGTGTCTCAAATGAATAAATAAAATCTTTAAAAAAAAAATAAATAAATGCAATCCAGTTCTAGTTACAGTGCTTGCTGAAGTCTTGCTAAACAAAGCAGTATTTTAAGAGTAATGGTGTTTTTTACTTTCTCTGCCTCAGATCCTCTGCTTGTGTAAAGAATCACAAAGTTGATAACAAAACCTCCTTCTCGAATGAGAAATTTGTTTTATTAATTCCATAATTAGCCAGTCGAAATTTGACCTTACTTATAAAGACAAGGAAAGGATATAGCCAGGGTTCTAAGGAACAAAGAGTAAGCATGGATTTTAGTTTTCCTTTGGTATTGGATGTGATACTTTGTCCTGGTTATAAACCATACTGGAAATGCTAGGCAAATTGTGAATTGTGATATTTTTCTTGATGACTATCAGAAATATCTATCAAAATATAAAATGTGCAAACTTTGTTCTAGAACTGTATCTTCAAAAATTTGTGCTTAGAGGTGCTTACAAGTATGAACAAAGATGCCATGAAAGGTACTCACTGTAGCAGTGTTTGTAATGACATATATGTTAAAATCATGTAGACATTAATCAATAGGTGAATGGTTAAATATATAGGACATCAATATCGTGAAACATAAGACTTTAAGAAGATTGAGGTTAAACTATTAGTGGTAGTATAAAAATGTAGGCTACTGTAGAAATATCTCTAACATGTATATTTTCTATAATTTATAGGTTTTTTTTATTTAAAATATATAATTCAACTTAGGTTTTGATTGTATCTATATAGATGGTATATTTACAGAGACAGATACCTGGATATAAACACAAAATTATTTACAGGTAAGAGGAGGAGTGGGATTAGAAGAATTTTCACTTTGTAACCTCTTGGTATTCATTTTGTTTTACTAAGTAAAATTATATTGGATGGTTAAGGGATTTGGCTTGTTTTTCAAGACAGATTTACTACTATCTTTAAGCAGTCTTCAACTTTGAAATTTGATTTGGAGAAACAATTGAACATATTATCACCAAAGGGAATTATATTCATAATTATGGGAAATAAAACATTATTAAGAATAGCCCTCGAGTTAGTACAGATTTCTTTCTTACTCTGAAATTCTGGCCATTTATAATTGCCCTTAGATGACCAGTCGAATACAACCACCTAAATTATTTCAAAAACACTTCTTCCAGGAGGTAACTCTTTGAAACCCCATCCTTTTGAAGCTTCATTTTCAAAAGGTATCTACTGCTTGGGTTTCTGCTTCACAGGCTAGAGAGATGCATTTGTCTTCTGTTTATGAAGAATGTGAACCTTTTCATTTCTTCTACAAGATATTTAAGTCTCAAGTGCTTGAATGATTTGATTACCTACTGCAACATAGAGGGCTGATAATCACAGAAGACAGATCTATTGCTGGTGAATGAAGATCTGCCAATGATTTATTAGTACTTTGGAAGAGCAGTGCAGTAGTTACGGCTGAGTAGGCATTTCCATTATATCTAGTTTGGGGCTTTCATTTTATAGCAAAAACCATCTATGAGGCAAAAGGTTTCACTTCTTTAAGCCCGGCTTGTAATTATTTAGTTATAATTATAGCTCAGAAATTTGAGCTTAATTAAGATAAATATGTGTTTTTCTTTTTTTGTCGTAGTTTCTCAACGACAGCAAAATCTCATTTTGAAACACTTCAAGCATTTTATAGCATGTTGTATACACTGGAATTTTGAAATCCTCCAGAGTTTTGTGAGTCCCTGATATCACAGAAAAGTGATGGGTTTTGAAAAATGACACAAAGGAAGCTGTTTTAATTTGTAAAACTGAGACAAAGCAAAGAAGGCCAGTTGCTTTAGAAACCATCTTCCATTAATCTAACATTATCTGAGAATGCTTTATTTAGAAAATACTAAAATCATTGGTCCAAACGGGTGGTTTTCAGTGACTCACTTTTGATGTCTGAACTCAAAATGTCTTTATCCCTATTGCTTTCTAAAACGTTGATAGATTTTTGATTGATTAATTTAACATTAAAAGATAATAAGTTCTAGATGCAGACTTTTCATCTTTATGAAGGCAAGATTGAGACCAGTAGATATCTCAAATATATCTTCTATCACTTAAAGGAAACTCAATACATAACTATATGTGAGAAAAATATGTAATATTACTGATTAATATCACAGTTTACAGAACAATTAGGGATAAAATATAACCATGGCCAATCACTTGAAAATAAACCATTTATTATTTAAGGCAAAAGCATAAAGGAAGCTAACATTTGGTAAAAGCCTAGTTTGTGCCAGGCAATTTATTGCATTATCTCATTTATTCCTTACGATACCCTGGTGTGGTAAGAAGCGGAGTCTCACAGATGATAAATAATTTGTGTAAGGTCAGAAGTCTAATAAAAAGAAAATCTGGGAATTGAACTCAAGGCTGTGTAAGACAAAACTTATGTTCTTTCTTTTCCTTTTCCTACTTTTTAAATAACAATGCTAAATGTATATGTATATAGGTAGTTGTGTTTAAAAACAAAGTCTTAGTTCAACATACGTTAAACTAGAATGTAAACTAAATGAGGGCGGGGAGCATATCTATTGTGTTCCTTTGCAAGTGATGGCAAGTGCTTGAGCAATATTCAGTGAGTATTTAAATAAAAAGGTATTTAATATCCACTCAAGTGAATGTTATATATATGAGTAGTATAAATACAGAACTTTACATACTGTGTTTCAGTGTTTCAGAGATCTTTGCAATAGTTCAGCCCTAAGACTAAATTTATTTTACTGTAGTAGAAACAAAACATGAAATCTACCACCTTTACTTAATTTTTAACTATATAGTACAATAGTGGTAACTGTATACATTTTGTTGAGCAACAGATTTCTAGAAATTTTTCACCCTGCAAAACTGAAACTCTATACCTATTGAACAACAGCTTCTTTCTTTTTCCCAGCCCCTGACACTGTTCTTTCTGTTCCTAAGAATGTGACCGCTTTAGATACTTCATTTAAGTAAAATTGTGCAGTGCTTGTCCTTTGTCTGGCACATTTCACTTAGCATTATTTACTCCATGTTCATCCATTTTGTTGCAAGTGGCAGGATTTCCTTCTTATTAAGGTTAAATAATATGCCATTATATATCACATTTTCTTCATTTATTGGGCAGTTGCTTTTATTTCTTGGCTATTATAAATAATGCTGCAGTGAACAGGGTCATGCAAATATCTCTTCGAGATCCTGCTTTCAATTCATTTGGATATATACCTAGAGGTGAAATTACTGAGTCATACGGTAATTCTCAAGTTTTTGAGGGATCTCTATAGTGTTTTTCATAGGAGTGCATCTTTCATTTTATATTCCCATCATGAGTGTGCAAGGGTTCTAATTTCTCCACATCCTCAACACTTTTTCCTTTCTTTCTTTCGACAGTGGCTAATGGGTGTGAAGTGATAGCTCATCGTGGTTTTTGATTTGCATTTCCCTGATGATTACTGATGTTGAGCATCTTTTCATATGCTTATTGGTCGTTTATACATCTTCTTTGGAGAATTGTCTACCAGGATCTTTGCCCCTTTTTAGTCAGATTATTATTTTCTCATTGAGTTACAAAAGTTCATTATGTATTCTGGAAATTAACCCCTAATTAGATATGACTTGCAAATATTTTCTCTCATTCTGTAGATTGCATTTTCACTCCGTTCATTATTTCCTTTGTGCAGTGAAGATTTTAAGTTTAATGTAGTCCCATTTATCTATTCTCCTTTTCTTGCCTATGATTTTGGTGTCCTTTTAAAAAATTGCTGAATCCAATATCATGAATCTATTCTCCTATGCTTTTGTCGAGCAGTTTTATAATTTCAGGTCTTATGTTTAGGTCTTTAATCGATTTTGAGTTAATTTTTATAGATGGTATAAGAGTCCAACTTCATTCTTTTGCATATAGATATCCAGTTTTCCCACCATTACTTATTGGAGAGACTATCCTTTCCCCATTAGGTAGCCTGGGCACCTGTGTTAAAGATCATTTGACCTATGTGTGAGGATTAATTTCTGCAATCTGTATTCTGTTCTATTGATTTAAGTCTATTTTAAATGAGTACCACACTGTTTTGACTACTATAGCTTTGTAATATATTTTGAAATTAAAAAGTGTGAGGCCTCCATCTTTGTTTTTCTTAAATTTGTTTTGGCTATTTGAGATCCTTTGAAATTCCATATATATTTAAGATGCTTTTTCAATTCCTGCAAAAAATACCATTGACATTTCAATAGAGATTATGTTAAAATTATAGTGCTTTGGATTGTATGGACATTTAAACAATATTAAATCTTCCAATCCAAACATGAAATGTCTTTCCATTTATTTGTATTTTTTTTTGAAGATTTTATTTATTTATTTGACAGAGAAAGAGATAGTGAGAGCAGGAACACAAGCAGGGGGAGAGGGAGAGGGAGAAACAGGCTTCCCGCTGAGCAGGGAGCCTGATGTGGGGCCCAATCCCAGGACCTGGGCAGACCCTTAATGACTGAGCCTCCCAGGCACCCCCATTTATTTGTATCTTAATTACTTTCAGCAATGTTTTGTGATTTTTAGAGTACAAGTCTTTTTTATCTCTTTGGTTATTTTTAAGTATTTTATTTTTTTAAGATTTATTTATTGGGAGGGGGTGGGGAGTAACTGGGTGTTGGACATTAAGGAGGGCACGTGATGTAATGAGCACAGGGTATTATATAAGACTGATGAATCATTGAACTCTATCTCTGAAACTAATAATACACTATAAGTTAATTGAATTTAAATAAAAAAATAAAGACTTATTTATTTGAGAGGGGTGGGTGGCAAAGGAAGAGGGAGAGAGAATCCCCACTGAGCATGGAGCCTGACATGGGGCTTGATCTTATGATCCTGAGATCATGACCTGAGCCAAAATCAAGAGTCAGACACTTAACCATCTGAGCAAGGCACCCCTATTTTTTTATGCTATTTTAAATGAAATTATCTTAATTTCCTTTTCAGAGAGTTGAATTTTCATGTACTAAAAGTGAACCAACTTGTGCATGTTGAAACCATACAAACTTGCAGAATTGATTAGTCCTAATAATTTTTTGTGTGTGCATGGAATGTTTAGGATTTTCTAGATAAAAGATTACATCATTTGCAAACAGGATTTTCTTTTTTTTAAGATTTATTTATTTGTTTCTTTTGTTTGAAAGATAAAGAATGATATAGTGAAAGAGCATAAGCATCAGGGAGAAGGAGAGGGAGAAGCAGACTCCCCACTGAACAGGGAGCCCAGTGCGGCACTCGATCCCAGGACCCTGGGACCATGACCTGAGCTGAAGGCAGATGCTTAACTGAATGAGCCACCCAGGCGCCCCTGCAAACAGGATTCTTTTTACCTCTTCCATTTTAATTTGGATATCTTTTATTTCCTTTTCTTGCCTATTTGCCATGGCTAGAATTTTCAGTGCTATGTTGAATAAAAATGGTAAGAGAGGACATCCTTGTCTTGTTCCTGATCTTAGAGGGACAGTTTTCAGGTTTTCACCATTGAGTATGATATAACCTGTGAACTTTGTGGTCTTTATTATGTTGAGGTAAGCACTTTTTATTCCTACTCTGTTGAGAGTTTTTGTCATGAATGGTACTGAGTTTTGTCAAATGCTTTTTCTGAATGAATTGAGATGATCATGTGCTTGTGTGTTTTCCCCCTTCATCTGATAATGTCCTGGATTATGTTGATTTGATTTTTATATGTTGAGTGATTCTTGCATCCCAGGAATAAATCCCAGTTTGTCTTGGTTTATAATTATTTTAGTATGTTGTTGAATTCAGTTTACTATCATTTTACTGAGGATTTTTGCATAAGTATTAGGGGTATTGGTTTACAGTTTTCTTGTAGTATGTTTGTCTGATTTTGGTGTACATATAACAATCCCATAAAATGGATTTGAAGTGTTCCATCCTCTTCAATTTTTGGAAGAATTTGAAAAGAATTGATGTTGGGGTGCCTGGGTAACTCAGTTGGTTAAGTGTCTGGCTCTTGATTTTTGGCTCAGGTCATGATTTCACACTTGTGAGATGGAGCCCCCCTCCCAGCCTGGAGCCTGCTTGGGGTTTTCTCTCCACCCCACCTTCTCTCTAATAAAAAAAATAATTGCTGTTAATTTTAATATTTGGTAGAATTCTCTAGAGAAGTGATCTGGTCCTGGGCTTTTATTGTAGTTGAAAAGTTGTTGGTGACTAATTCAATCTCCTTACTAGCTATAGGTCTGCTCAGATTTTTTATTTCTTCACGATTCATTATATAGTTCAATGTTGTTGTTGTCGTTGTTTAATCTCTTTGGCTACTCTGTCTTTGGGGGGCTTAATCCATTTACATTTAAAGTAATTACTACTAGAGAAGGAATCACTATTGCCATTTTGTTTTGTGTGTTCTTATAGTTGTCCCCTTTTCCCACTCTTGCTACCTTCCTTTGTTTCTCTTTGATTTTTTTTTTTTTTTGCATTGATATGCTCTAATTCCCTTCTCATTTTCTTCGCGTTTTCAATGAGAATTTTGTTTGCAGTTATCATGGGAATTACATAAAGCGTCTTATAGATATAATAGTCTATTTTCAACTGATAATAGATTAACTTCTATCACATACAAAAATTCTACTTCATGTTTCCATCCTTGTTAAGTTATTGATGTCACAAAGTGCATATTTTTGTTTTTCATTCATTAACATAGTTTTATAGTTAGTTATTTTATGCTTTTAGCTTTTAAATTCTATTAAGAATTGAAAGTGATTTATGCAGCACCATTACATTTTTATAGGATTCTGTATTTCTCTCTATATTTACCTTTACCAGAGAGCTTTCTATTTTTTGTATGCATTTGTGTTGCTGTCTGGTGTCTTCCTATCTTTCAATAGTTACCCTGAATGTAAATGGGCTAAATGCCCCAATCAAAAGACACAGGCTATCAGATTGGATTAAAAAACGAGACCCATCGATATGCTGTCTGCAAGAGACTCATTTTAGACCCAAAGACACCCCCAGATTGAAAGTGAGGGGGTGGAAAACCATTTACCATGCTAATGGACACCAAAAGAAAGCTGGGGTGGCAATCCTTATATCAGACCAATTAGATTTTAAACCAAAGACTGTAATACGAGATGAGGAAGGACACTATATCCCACTTAAAGGGTCTATCCAACAAGAAGATCTAACAATTGTAAATATCTATGCCCCTAACATGGGAGCAGCCAATTATATAAGGCAATTAATAACAAAAGCAAAGAAACACACTGACAACAATACAATAATAGTGGGGGACTTTAACACCCCCCTCACTGAAATGGACAGATCGTCTAAGCAAAAGATCAACAAGGAAATAAAGACTTCAGATGACACACTGGACCAGATGGACTTCACAGACATATTCAGAACACTCCATTCAGGTTCTTATACCTCTAAGTGAGTGAGTACATATCAAGGACTCTTCATTTGCTAATTCTGGGATAATAGAAACTACACATCACACAGGTAGTTGCGGTTGCATTATCTGAATTTTTATTCTGTCCTCACCATAAAGAAATCACCCTTTTTGTCCTTTCTTTTTGTTTTTCTGAGTTTTTAGCCACTTGCCAGGTCTCAGTAGTATTACTTCCATTTTCATGGTAAAGGTGGAAAGAGTTATAAAATGATGACATAGTTTGTTGATATGAAGTAAATCATAGCTTCTACTACTTTACCACTTTAAGTGTGAAAAGATTGAAGAACAAAGCCTTAGTTGAATTGTAGTTAATGGTTATTAAAGATGAAAGCATTCCTATGCATTTTATAAAGACAAATGTAATATTTTCAAGCCTGTCATTTTTAATGTTTCACAAATATGAATAAGATCTTCAGTATTTGAAAATCCTCTCTTGAAAGACAAATTGCATGGACATTACAATAGAAGGGTGCCTGGGTGGCTTGGTCAGTTAGGGGTCTGCCTTTGGCTCAGGTCATGTTCTCAAGGTCCTGGGATAGATCAAGCCCTGCATCAGGGTCCCTGCTCCTCGGGAAGCCTGCTTCTCCCTCTCCCACTCCCCCTGCTTGTGTTCCCT
>NC_058413.1:22022362-22061105 GCF_002201575.2 Neomonachus schauinslandi | reverse complement strand
GGAAGCCTGCTTCTCCCTCTCCCACTCCCCCTGCTTGTGTTCCCTCTCTCGCTGTGTCTCTCTCTGTCAAATAAATAAATAAAATCTTAAAAAAAAAAAACAAAAAAAACTATGGGCCCTTACCCAATATGGTGGGGGTTCTTACCAGAAACGGAGAAAAGCTACCAAAGCACAGACAGAGTACTCCATGTGATGACAAAGGCAGGGATTAGAGTGATGAGTCCACAAGCCAAGGATCTCTAGATTGCCAACAACACCAGAAGCTATGAGATCCCCCATAGAGCCTTCAGAGGGAGAGAGTGGTCTTGCCAACACCTTGATTTTGGACTTCTAGCCACCGTAACCGTGAGATAGTAAATTTCTCTTGCTTTAAGCCACCCAGTGTGTGTTTGTCATGGCAGCCCTGGGAAGCTGATAAAGGGTTATTAGAAAGCAGAATAAAATGAGGTATTTATAAATGGTGAGAAACAGATGGAAAGATCCTAAAAGTTATTATTTTTTATGAGGGCACTTGGCCTCCCTGTCCTATCTCTTGGCAGGGGGTGGGGGGGCATTTGCAAATTAAAAAAGAATTACTCCTCACTATAGTAATTTACATAAGCAGATGTCTTTGTGACAGAAAGGAGAGATGCCAAAGTGGAAATTAAATAGTATTTGGCCAGTACATAGATGAGATTACCCACTATAGCAGGTGTGGTCTTTGCTTCATTTCCCGCCCCCGCCACACCTTCAGCCAGGTTCAATTGAATTTATGCTGCTGCAATCCCTCTGTCACGCCACTATGACTCTTCCGAGATCAGTAAACTTTTTTTTCCTCCATGAAACCACTGATAAGAATAATTGAGTTTCTGAGCTCTTACTGAGTACTTTGGACTCTCTTTTAAGTATTTTTACATTAACTCATTAATCTTCACAGACAAATGTAGCGGCAAATAATAACTTTTAAATTTTATATGGAAGACTTTAGGAACATTAAAGAAATTGGTCCTAGTAAGTGATGGAGCCAGGATTCCAATCCAGACACTCTGACTCAAGGGCCAGCTTTTAATCACCAGGTGGTGCTTAATTGGTAGTGGAGATTTACTCCATTTAGCTCCTGATTTCTTTCAGCACCTGTAACTGTCCTAAACACAGCATTTTGCTGTAGGTACCCTCTGGCCGCAATACCCTGCTTGGACTACTGAGAAACCCTCTGTATTCTGAAAGGAATTAATAGACTGTAACAGAGATCTCATGTTAACCCCATGTTTTCATTCATCCAAACCAAGCACTTTTAGGTGATTTGGGAATGGTAGAAAATTATTTGGTGTGTGCCGCAAATTACCAAATAGCTATGACTTTCTGGGAAGTAGGGATATTTGCCATCAGTGATTTATACCAGGCTTGGGACACCATAGTTTCAAATGCATTTGGGGGAATGAATGAATGCATACATGAACATTAGTTATCGGGGCATCCTGAATGATTCTCTATTTACAAATGTTATTTCTTATATAAAACAAATGTATTTCATTAGCGAAGTCATTCAACTAATTTCAGTCTAAGAAGTGTGCAAATACTGTGTTATCTATACCAGCTGTAAGAAGTGGTGATTAAGAGAAAATCCTACAGCCATACTCCTTGGGTTTGAATCCACCACTTACAAATTATGTGACTTTGGACAAGTTAACTTTATCTCTCCGTGCTTCAGTTGATTCATAGATCATCATATTAAAGTCCTGACAAAATACTTGGCACATAGCAAACATTGCATATATATTTTCTAGCAACTATTATGAAAGAAGAATAGCTGTAGGTTTAGTCATTTTTTTCTTTAGATTTCGCTTGAAAATGTGACTTGGTAATCAGAAATTTAAACAGGTAAAGGTCCCCAGAATGTAAATAAAAATGTTAAGTCATTAGTAGCCCATTTTAAAATATCTGTTGGTCGAGATGCAAGATAACTTTTAACTCCATTAAAAAGTAATAATAACAGCACCACAAACCTATACTCTGAAAAATTCTAATCTTACTACAGGCATAGTGAATCCTTCTCTGTCAACTTGTGCTTTCAGTCCCCTGATCCTAGCTCTTAGTATGTTGGTCCTGAGCTGGCGATTTTTCATCTAGGGTGAGAAAAGGTGGGTGAGCCACAGAGAATGAGCATGAGATACATTTGAGAATCACCTGAACGAACAAGGGGCTTTGCAGATTCCATTCAAATGTGACACCAGTTAGGGAGGGCATCCTGCAATCACAACTACACACAGTATCTATTGACTTCAGTTCTCTGGCTCTGTTTCCCTGCAGAGCAGATCCAAGGACAAAGCTCCCACTGTCTTCAAAAGGAAGCTTTGTGCTTGGATGGGCTCGACAGGAAGAAGATGAGAAGCTGACCTGTGGTTCCTGTTCTTTCCCCAGATGCATTTGCCCAGGAGATACTGTGCTGAGATATGCGAATGCTCTCCAATTTTTAATATGTTCGTATGTAGGCTGCTCAAGAAATGGAAGGTGAAGGGAATTCCTGATTTCATTGTGTTGAATGCTATGGTGGCAGACATACAAATATCCCTGAAATTGAACCTTCTACTTTGTTACTGTGATAAAGGGTAGTATTAGACCAAGTCAAATTTATCTTTAGAGTAAATTTTCAACTGTATTAAAAAGTGAATACTGAATATTCCTGAAGTAGCCAAGAATCCCCATGATACTTTTGTTTGACTTTGGAGTCTGGATATTGTTCCCATTCTTCCTCAATTCCTCCTTGGTTTCAACTCCATGAGGAAGAAAATGATCACACCTCTGAGAGAAATCCTTGTCTGAAGTTTATACAAGGATACAAGGATCTCTAGATTGCCAACAACACCAGAAGCTATGAGATCCCCATTCAAATGTAAATTGATCTCTAATGTCTTTCTTGGCATTCTCAAATAATCTCAGGTAGAATTTATCAATTCCTTCCCAATCCTTCTATAGCATTTTGTTCATGCCAGCTATCAAAAATTAGATAAATTAGATTGTATTTTGGAAAGATGAACAAGCTAGCTCTTAATTTTTATGGTATCCTATTTTTCAATTATGTGTGTACTATTTGTGTCATTCCTGCTTAACCTAACCAAATGTCATAAAGCTATTCTTAGAATTTCTTCTAAAAGCTGCTTTGTTTTACCTTCACATTTAAATCTGCTCTATTTCTATTCTCAGGGAGAGCTTGTGTAAGACAGAGGTTACTTCATAAATGTTTGGTAGAATTTACTGGCAAAATCCTGGAATTTCCCATATGTGATTGTTTTAACAAGTGGATTAAATTGTTTAAACTAGGCTTAGTAATGCTTACACTTTGTTTTTTCATGCATTAGTTTTGAAACTTGGTTTCCTAAAAAGTTGGTAATTTTGTTTGTCAAATACTTAACAAAAAGTCCTCTTTATTTTTAAATGTCTCTATTACTAGTGGCAATGTCCATTTTTTATTTCATTGATCTTTCTTGCTAGAAGGTTTTACATTACACAGTACTAACTTTTGGCTTTTTTTTGGTCTTACGCATTATTTCATTTCAGTGATTTCTGCTTATCAATTTGTTCTTTCTAATTTTGTTAAGGATTGCACTTGCTCTAACTTCTTTTGGTGGATACATAGATAATTGATCATCAGGTTGGCTTTTTTGTTTTTTTTGTTTGTTTTTTGTGACCTATCCATTCAAAGCTACACATCTAATTACTGCTTTATGTTCATACAGTTTTCATACATCTTAGTTAAATATATTTTCTATTTTTCCATGTTTCCTTTGTGCCTTTCCCCCCACTTATTTAGAAGTGTTTTTGCTTAACTAGAAAAATCCCCACGTATTTTGAAATTATCTATCTTGAATTAATTTTTGGCTTAATTTCACTGTGGTCAGGGAAGATTATCTGAATAATTTTAGTCTCTTGATAGTTATTCTTAACTAGCATATTGTTAATTTCGGTACATTTTTATTTGAACTAGAAAAGAGTGTGTGGGTTATGATGTTTCTGGGTTCAGAATTCTATATATTTCATTTAATCAATCACGTTAATATTATGGCTCCAGTCTTCTGTATGGTTTTAGACTTCTGTGAGGTTATTCTTTTATTAAGACAGATGTCTTAAGTTACTGCATTATGATGGCTCATTTATTTTTTATTTAAATTTTTGTTTCCAATTTTGCCTTTATATTTTAACTCCATATTATTGGGTATATGCATATTTAAAAGCATTATGTAGCTTGAGTTGGCACCTCTGAGCTTCTGAAATGGCATCTTTGACATTAATTGATGCGGGGATGCAAGTGAATGGTCAAGAAAGAATTCTTGGGATATTTTTGGTGCATAAAGGTGCTTTTAGACAGGTCTCGTAGGCAGAAAGAGCTACACTTTTGCTGTATGAAGCTAGTAGTCCTATGCTTAGTGTTCAAGGGGAGGGGACAAGCAAGGAGTATTAGATTATAAGTGTTTTCTTGGAATTTCTACTCATAAAGCTACTTTTGCAAAATTTCTCTGCCCACTTATCATTCAGCTTGATATTAACTATTGGTGAAATGTATAGGCAGTCATGAGACCATTTAAGAAAGTAGCAACCAGGACATATTTGATCCTTATCAGAACTATGTAGGGCGCCTGGGTGGCTCAGTTGGTTAAGCGACTGCCTTCGGCTCAGGTCATGATCCTGGAGTCCCTGGATCGAGTCCCGCATCAGGCTCCCTGCTCGGCGGGGAGTCTGCTTCTCCCTCTGACCCTAACCCCTCTCATGTGCTCTCTCTCATTCTCTCTCTCTCTCAAATAAATAAATAAAAATCTTTAAAAAAAAAAAAAAAAGAACTATGTAGGCTATAGATCAGCCTTCTGGGTTAAAGGTGAATATTTTTCTGCTTCTATCCCTTATCATTAATGATTTATCTTGCATCAAACTCAACTTTGGATGAAATTAGTATAGGAATACCAACTTTTTTGGGCGGCCATTGTACTACCAAACAATTTCCATCCTTTACATTCAAACTGTTTTTTTTTTTTTGTTTTTTTTTTTTTACATTTAATGTACCTTTTATAAGCAGCATATATAGTTGAGTTTCATAATTTTTTTATGGGCTGACAGTTTTATTCTTTTACTTAGCCCATTTGTATCTAATGTAAATACTGGTATGGTTGTGTTTATATCAACATTCTTCTATTTGTATTTGATACAATTTTTAAAAAGATTTCTTTATTTTAGAGAGAGAGCATGCGTGAGCAGGAGGAGGGGCAAAGGGTGACAGAGAATCTCAAGCAGACTCCCAACTGAGTGTGGAGCTTGATCCCATGACTCTGAGATCATGACCTAAACTGAAAATAAGAGTCGGACGCTTAACCGACTGAGCCACCCAGGCACCCCTGTATCTGATACAATTTTATGTTCTTTTTAAACATATGTACATTTTTAAAAATTTGTCTATTTTTATCACTCTCTTCTATTAACTTATGAAATTATTTTTTTCTTAGTTACTACCTTAGAGATTAAAACAAATTTTATAACACTGTAAATGAAACTCCTTATAATGTTAGAATCATTTCTTAAACAGCTTTATTGAAGTCTAATTAATACAGAAAAGTCTGCATGTTTAACGTACACAGTTGAGGAGTTTGGACATATGGATACACTCATGATAAACATTTTCATTACTTCCAAAGTTTCCCTGTACTATTTTTTTAATAGTAAGAACACTCAACATAAGATCTATCCTCTAAACAAAATTTTAAATGCACCATACCTTGTTGTTAACTGTAAGCGTGAAGCTGAAGAGCATCTAGAACTTATTCATCTTGTATACAGGTAAAGACTTTCAGAATTGCTAGTCTGTACCCTAATAAAAGAACAAATTTACCAATTAGAGTGCAGTGATTATATACAATACTCACTGATTTTTTTTTTTAAAGATTTTATTTATTTGACAGAGAGAGCAAAAGCAGATGGAAAGAGAGGGAGAAGCAGGCTCCCCGCTGAGCAAGGAGCCTGATGTGGGACTCGATCCCAGGACCCTGGGATCATGACCCGGGCCGAAGGCAGCCGCTTAACTGACTGAGCCACCCAGGCGTCCCATTCACTGATTTTTTATAAGGATGCCAAAAAATGTAATGGGGAAAACAATTAAAAAATAATGGTAGTGGGAGTGCCTGGGTGACTCAGCCCGTTAAGTGTCCAACTCTTGATCTCAGCTCAGGTCTTGATCTCAGGATCATGAGTCCCATCATGGACCCTACTTAAAAAAAAAAAAAAAAGGTGGTGAATATAGAATAGTTAAATGGAGAAAAAATGAACCATACAACACATATAAAAATTTACATGAAATGGATAATAGACCTAAGTGTGAGAGCTAAGAGTACCAATTGTCTCAAACGGGAATATCTCGGTGACTGAGATAGGTAAAGATTTGCTAGGACGTTAACATCAGGAAATATTGATAAATTCAACTTCCTAAAGATTGAAAACTTTTTTTTTTCCATTTGAAAGACACTATTTTGAAAATGAAAGTAAAAGCCCTGATTAGGAGACATTAATGTCAACATACATTAGAATTGTGTTCTGAGTACATGAAAAGATTTTACAACTCTACAAAAGATAGAGCCCAATTTCAAAATATAGGAAAACTTTCACATATACAACCAAAGAATGTATGGAGATGGCAAGCACATGAATATGTTCAACATCCTTAATCTTTAGGAAAATTCAGATTAAATCTAAACTCATTAGAATGTTAAAAGTAAAAAAAGATTGACAATACCAAGTATTGGTAAAGATAAGTAGCAACCAGAACTCGCATCCTCATATATTGCTAGCTGGAATATGAAATGAAACAGACATTTTAAAATACAATTAGCAGGATTTTTTTTTTTTAAATAAAAGCAAACCTACATTTAACATGTGATCCATTGATCTAGCTCCTAAGTGTTTATCAAAAGAAATAAAAACATGTTCATATAAAACTTATACTTGAAAATTTATAGCAACTTTACTTGTTATAGCCCCATACTGTAAACAATCCAAATAAAAATCCTCTTTATTTTATTGTTTTATATTTTCTTCAACTGTAAATACTAACATTTCTATACCATATATGTTCTTAATGTGGTTTTCTTACGTTCTAAAGAATTCCACTACACCCCCCCACACCCCCACCACATTTCAAATCATGCTCTAAATTCATGACCTCACTGAATGAACACAGCCATGTTTATTCTATTTGTATTGATATATCCTCAGTAGATTTTTCTTTGTTCACCAATTATCTAAGGTGTTTTATAATGTGAGGTGCTAGACATTAAATTTTACGAATTTTTCTGGACCTCATACAACAGGGCAGAGGGAATTGAGAGTGAGAAATTCAAGCCTTCCACTATATCTTCAATATGATTTTGCTAAGTATGTTCTAAGAAGTTTCTGGATACTTAGTATATGCTCTGTAACTGAACCCAGGTGAGTTCACTCCCTGGTGAGTAACAAAAACTACACCTGGTGAGTTGTTGTACAAAGGAAACTTTATTTGCAGCAAATAAGGAGATCAGGGGGAATATAACTTCCAAAGACATGATTTCCTGAGAGAGGGTGAATGGGTTTCTTTTGTTTAGGGTTAGGATGAATATTTAGATAGGGAAGTCTTGTCAATTAGAGGCAGACATAAGGTCACATGTGTGCCTTAAGGAAACATGCCTATATAAACATTGTATGTTAGGAGATTTTAGAATTATAATGAGGTAAAGGTAATTGTAGGTCATTCCAGAGGTCACGCTATAGTCCAACCATTGCAAGTTTGGGGTTACACTCAAACTGGTCTGGGTGGTCTAGACAGCTGAAGTTTTTACCAGGGCAGTGGCTATTGCCTGGGGGGTGGTTTCTGGTTTCATTTGCCTGAGTTAAGAGAGAAACCGGAAAGAAGAGTTTAAGGGTTTAAGAAAAAATGTAAGACAAAAGTTAGTGACTACAAACTGCTGGGCAGTAAAGGTCAGGTCTTGGGGGCTAGCTGGTGACAGCTCCAGGTAGATTGAATGCATTAATGGCTTTAATACTTCATCACTCTCCAGGCATCTCTTTTTGCCATATAACCTGATAGTATTCTCCCTAGACTGACTTAGTGGCCAGTGGGATGTTGGTAAGCCTAACTCAAGCCATAGCTTTGAGTGATTGGGTTTATTCCCTCTTGTGTTCTGTCATTCAAATGAGAACATCCCTTTGCTAGCCTGCTGCAAAGTGAGAATCACAGGCACCATTGTCCCCCTTCCCTACTGCCCAGGATACAGTCAGCTGAATGCCTGATATATGAGTATTCCAGGACCAAATGAGCCACTGAGCTATGCATACCCTAAATCATTGAACTGTGGGATCATTATCAAAATAAATGACTACTTGTTCTATGTTTGAGTTTTGAGGTGCCTATTTACACAGCATTATTGTAGCAATGGATAGCTTGTACAGTGACAAATCCCCTTCCTTTATGGTAAGAGATTTTGCTCTCCTGGCTTAGCATGGCTCCCTGGAGATTTCTTTCCTGTAAGAAGATACTGGCTTTTAGGCTATGCTCCTACATGTTTCACTTGGCTGCATCAAACCAGCTTTAAAGATTCCTTCTCTTTTGTATGACCTCACTCTTCTGTTCTACTGTTTTAATACTCTTTATGCTTTTTCTTACTTTTTTATTTTAGAAGTTGTGAACTGTGGTTTTACTCTGTTAAAAATTCTATTATTTTAAAAATATTACCTCTCTCTATATGAAAACTATTAAAATACTTAAAAGCACTCTCAAATTTGAAGCAAGATCTATTCAGCAATTGTATACCATGTATAATTTAAAATTTTTAGTTTTCAAGACCAAGACTTACATACCAGCTATCTAATATTTATAATTAATATATAATTAATAATGTATAGAATATATACAAAATTCAACTGAGTAAATTTAAAGATCTAATTGACATTATTCAGTGATTCATGAATCAGGTAGCCTCCCATCCAGCAAATAGAAGAAAACCGAGGAGCTGTATAAAATGGAAGGTGGCAGAAATGGGGAGGGACAAGGAGGTTATTAGCAAAAGAATTGTTTCAAGCAAGGTCACCTTCCCTTAGTGAGAAGGACAGGGGGTGGGGGGGGTGTCTTATTATGCAGATTGCCTCACAGGATCAGGAAATTCCAGACTGATTGTTTTAAAATTCCACTACTGGTAGAGGGTGAAACTTTAATTAGGTATTCAGTCTTGGTGAGGTTTAGCAAAAGTGACTCCATTTTGGGCTGGTTTTTCTTGTTTTTGTTAATATAAATATCCCCTTTCAAAAACTATTCGGACAGACAAAAGAGATGAATTGATAATATATTGGCCATTTTCATAGCATATGTTTGGATTTAAATCAAGGGAAACATATAAGAATGTGCTTGGTTTGAAAGCAGTTCTGCATGTAAATCTTCAAGTACTTTTCATAAGATTTTTTAAAATCATAGTTCATTTTAGTAACTGTAGTAAATGTTGGTGTAGAAATTGTCTCTATATGATGCAGTCTCGTTTTCATGTCTTGGTCCAAGCATATTATTAAAGAAACTTACAATGTTTCCTCTGCCCCACCACATGCCTCCCACCTGTGAATCACTACCTGAGCAAACCCCAAAGACAATACTCTGTCAAATAACATTTGATTAAATGGAATGACCATCTATCACCAGAGCACAGTGATTAAAATGTCCTCTGTTATCAACACCATCATCCATTAGTTAAAGGCAGAATTCATTCAGCAAGGGGAAAAAAAAAATCAACCAAACGAGGTATTACAAATTTGATTAATCAGCTTCTAATTACTTGAGACTCATAGAGCATTTCAGAAAGGCAGAAACCAACTTACCATAAAAATATCTAAAGATGAAGCAAGAATGAATGTATCGCACTTAATGTTGAAAGTTCACAGTAACATTTGAAGTCCTCTAGAGATTTCAGCAAAGTACGGTCCATCTTTCCTGAGTGTTCTGCACTTGGCTTAGATATGTGTGTTTCCACTAACAAGATGACCTCCTTGAACAACTTTTGCCAGGCTACTCTGAATCCTCTTCTCAACTAGGCCTCAATGTTTGGACAATGTGTTCCTCTTTGCATTACCCAGTTGTGACAAGAAACTTGCTGGGTCAGTTTAGCAAGAATCCCCACTCTTGATATCTGATCTCCTCAATATCTGATCAAGTCTCATTCCTCACCCTCCCCTAGGTGACCACTCATAACCCTGGCCTGCCTTCAGCAAGAATCCTGTCAAATCAGTTTAGCCAGAATCCCTTCAGTTCTCAAGGTTCACTTTTAGTAATTTTCCGTCCACTGATGCCTCCACCTTGTTCCTGACTATAAATTTCCACTTTTCCTTGTATTCAGAATTGAGTTCATTTGCATAATAAGGTATTTTTTTCCTTATTTCAGTGTTTCCTGAATAAAATCTGTTTTCACCTTTTAACTACTGTCTAGCTCTGGTTTTCTTTGGTACAACCAAGGTAAAACAAGTTCTCTTTTGCTTAGAGAAATAATGTTTAGTATAGCAAAAAACAAAAAACAACAACAAGACTAATTTTAGACTTAGCTGTTGTAAACCTCCTAAAATTAAATAATATGTGATTATACAGTTCTAAGAAGTTCTGAGAAGACAGATGGGGCATTGTTCCATGCTGAGAAGAGTCAATGAATTTCTTACCTGTCAGAGAGTCTATGTTGTGTGAATTGAGGTCTCTTGGTTCTTGGATTCCCCATGAAAGAGTTACATGAGGATCCATGCTGGAATAAAGACAGCAGGAAGCAAAGTACGCTCCCAGTGTGAGAGAGTGGACGGGCTCAGAGGTGGCAACTGCCGTAAGGCTGCAGGGATCCTTTCCTTTTATGCGAGCTTGTGTCATGGATGGGGTGGTCTCTAGTGGAGGCTGCTTCCAGTCATTTGGGGGATTCCTCCCACAGTTTGGAAGGGGGAATTTTTGACCCTACAAGGTTTGTACAGGAACCATCTTGGCAGCCTTCCCCCATGGTTGGAGTATGTCCTCAATGCACATACATTATAATGAGCCTGGGAGTTACCCTGGGGCAGAAGTGGAAGAAGGGAGTGCATGTTCCGCATGTATGGCTCTTGGCCTGTTAGCCCTAGGGTCTTGGAAGCCACAAGGTCTGAAAGCACCCGCAGGCTCCAAATGTGTAACCTATTTATCACCATCCTTGCCTCCAGCTCATGTTTCTATCATTCCCCCTCAAGCACTTGGGACTCTGCCTGAGGATGTTTCTTCCACTGCTCATATCTAGCTTCTGCCTAACAAATCCAAGAGGTGTTGACAAAATTCAATAAAGCATTCTTCACTCTAGTGCCTTCCTCTAATGTACTCTCAAGGACAAGGTAGAAGCCAGTATATGTTTAGTTTAAATGTAACCATAACTTGATTTCTTACAAGGCTTAGCTTAGGTTCTATAAACATTTTTCTAAAACCAAATAAAATTTTCTAATTTTTTTTTAAAGATTTTATTTATTTATTCATGAGAGACAGAGAGAGAGAGAGAGAGAGAGAGAGGCAGAGGGAGAAGCAGGCTCCCAAGGAGCAGAGAGCCCGATGTGGTACTCGATCCCAGGATGCTGGGATCATGACCTGAGCGGAAGGCAGACGCTCAACCATCTGAGCCACCCAGGCGCCCCAAATTTTCTAATTTTATATTAAATTTCTTAAAAATTAATGCTGACCAACAGTTTTATGCACAGAAGTTGTGAGATGTGCTTTCAGAGGTATAGAAGGTATATACCACGTTCTAAGGCTATGTATTCCTAAAGAAAAATCCTGAACGGGCGCCCGGGTGGCTCAGATGGTTAAGCGTCTGCCTTCGGCTCGGGTCATGATCTCAGGGTCCTGGGATCGAGTCCCGCATCGAGTTCCCTGCTCAGTGCAGAGCCTGCTTCTCCCTCTCCCTCTGCCACTCCCTCTGCTTGTGCTCTTCTGTCTATCTCTCTGTCAAATAAATAAATAAAATCTTTAAAAAAAAAAAAAAAGAATCCTGAACATGTGCCTTTAGAACAAAAGTCAGTTTTTCCCATGTGGTATGACTAGCAATATCATATTTATAGCACTGTCTCTTCCTGCACACGTTCATATATAGACTGTTCCAGTGTCATCAAACTGAGACTAATACTGTTTCCAAATGTACCTGGCACTTTTCTGACTCAGTGTTTTGTTCATGTTTCCCCCCCTCCACACACACACCTGGAATGCCCTTCTTCCATGTATGTCTCTGTTCCACAGAATAACAAAATTGTAATATTCCCCACAATCTCTTCCAGGCAACCTCTCCTCATCTACTTAAAATCACATCATCAGTCACTTCACTCTGCCCTTCCATTCCTCTTGTGGCTCCCCCCTTTTTTTCTCCACCATATTTTGTTAGACTTTGTGATAAAACTTGCATTTGGCAAAAAAACCCTCTTAAAGACGTTCACAGGCAGTTAGCACTCGCTGTACATATATACGTATACATATGACAAGCATAAACTTAAAAATCTAACATAGTTTAAAAGTGAATTAACTTCTATAATATTCTAGCAATTTCCTCTATATGGAATAAAAGAGTAAATAGCTAAAGTATAAGTTTCATGATAACTGTTGACTGCAAGAAGATATCCTACGAGGTTGGAGATGTCTTTGGCCTAGAGAGATAGGCCAAGAGGTTGCCTGTGAAAATTCATACAACAGCAGGCTTCAAACACGAGTATTTAACTTGTCTCCTGGAACTTGGGGCTAAGAGTTATAGGGTCATATATCATTCTGTGACTTTCTTGTCAGAACAGTTTGTTTTTAATAGAAGTGAACACTTGATTCAGTGAGACAGATTTTTTTTTTTTTTTTTCGGTTTGTCTTTGTATGATGGAAATAGCAGTATTGGTGAATTGCTAAAATGGGAGAAGGCATGTGAAGAGCTTGATAATCCCCAACCTTCAAGAAGTTGTTCTTGAACTTATAGAAGACAGCTTCTATGATATTAAGATACTTTCCATAATTTACTTTATCTTACAATTATATTAGTTACATATTATTTATCTTCCTAAATAAACTTTAAGCAACTTGAGTTAACATGTCATATGGTGTTTTATGCAGTTCAATCACATGGCATAATGTTTCACATATGTCAGGTGCTTAAATGTTTGAGTTGAATGTCTTCATAGAATAATTAATAGTTTGCCAGATCAAATATTTATATAGGTATAGTGATTAATTTTGGTTGTGGATTGGCAGGCTATCATTTTAATTTTTTTATTAGTTGTTACCAAATGGCCAGATAAACCAAAAATATCAACATGGAATTATACAAATGTAGCCAAAAGACAAAGTTGGATTAATTACTATGAGCCTCTAAAATGTTATGACTGGAATATAAAGGAGATGTATTAGTTCCTCTCAATCATAATACAGTCTTCCTTGATGTATGTCCTGAGTGTTTTACCTAAGCCTGGTTCTTCCATGGTCATATTAACCTTTTCAAAACCAAGTGGACATCATAACTGTTATGTTTTTGTATTCACCATAGTACCAGTCAAGTACTGCTATTCAGTATTTGTTGGTGTATTGAAAACAAATGTCATCATAATTAAAAAATAAACAATATTTCCATCTTCCTATTGGCTTTGCTTCAATAAAAAAGTTACAAAGACAGAAGCCTTAAAGGTAGTGGGTGCTAGTATAGATAAATAGGTAAAGTAGTTAACAGAAAGCCATAAAAATGAAAATAAAATTATAATACTATTAGGAATATGAATATGATACGATAGCATATTATAGAAATATTTAAACTAGTCAGAGGTTGGGAAATTTTTTTTTTGAGGAAGTAAGATATAAAAAATGATATGATGTTTGTTTACTAAAAAAAGTTACCAGGAATAAGTTATCCAGTTAGAAGGATAGCTAAGTCCCCATATGCAGAAGAATAGTATAACAGAACTGGATAATTTGGTATATGTCTAATGGAAAGGGGAATATCAGATGAGCTGTAGCTGAAGACATAGGTACATACCAAAGCATGTAGGGTTTTGGAAGTCCTATTAAAGTTGTGTTAGTGTCTTTAGCCTGAAAGCAAAAGGAAACCAAGGATATATTTTAAGGTAAAGTATAGCATAAGTTAATTTGTGTTTGGAAACATTTACTTTAACTGCAGTGCAAATAACTGATCATAAGAAGATGAAAATATACGCAGTTGGACTCATTAGGGCTAAGGTGTTAGTAGTAGAGTTGGTAAGAGTGGATTTAAAACCTATTGGAGAGGCAAAATCACAAAGCTAAGCAATGGACTGAATATACAAGAGTGAAAAGGAGGAGATGTGTTAAGAATGACTCCTAGATCCTTGGCTTGCCTATCTGTTATCACTAAAAATTTAGAAAAAGATAAGCTTATATAGTATGGTAGTAAGGTTTCAAGATGGCTCCCAATAATCCTTACCATCTGGTATTCACATATTTGTGTACTTCTCTCTCATTCTGAATCATGATTGACCTGGGTAACTGATGGAATACTATGGAGTTGATATTATACCATCTATCTTTGTCTCTTGGATTGCTCCCTCTGGGAGAAGCCATCTATCATGTTTTGTGGACACTTAAGCAGTCGTCAGGGGAAGCCCCTGTGGATAGTAACTAAGGCTTTCTGATGAATGACAGTACTGACTGGCCAGACATGTGAGTTAGGTATTTTAGAAATGTAACCTCCATCTTTAATCAAGCCTTCAAATGACTACAGTCATGAACATCTGACTGAATACCAAGCCAAAATACCTAGTCAAGCCAGTCTCAAATTCCTGACTTAGAGAAACTGTGAGATATAATAAATGTTAATTTTTTATTAAACCACTAAGTTTTGAGGCAGTTTTTTTTACAGAGAAATATATAACTAATACATGCAGGAAGTCTCTAAGTTTGGCTTTGGCCATATTAAGTTTGGGTGGCTTGTGCCAAGTATCCAAGAGGAGGGAAATTGACGGTTGGATACATCCCCGAAAGTTGATATGTCTGGATTTGATATCCAAAAGAGTGAGTGACCTACTGGTCACTGGTAGTTGATATCACCTATAGGAAGAACATAGAAATAGAAATTAGACCTATGAGAGAACTTTGGGGACTTAACACTGAATGGCTGGGAAGAAGAGGATAGGAGCACAAAGAAATACAAGTGATGTAGGAAGTAAGAAGAACAAGATGTTCAAAAGAATGTGACCTTTAAGAAGGAAGATATGGCCAATAACATCAAACATTGAAAGGTCTCATAATAAGCGATCAAAAAAGTGTTTGGGATTTAGAAACCTAGATTTCTGATCTTACTGAGAATCGCTTACATGTAACATTTTGGGAGGAAGCCTAAGTAAAGTCCATTGAGAAAAATAGAGACTATGGAAAGTGTGTTAGAACAGCTTATGAGCTGCATTCAGAAGCATCATCTATGTAGCAATTCCAAGTGTTTTCTAATGTGGCCATCTGGAAGTCCTACTGAATCAAATTCATGGTTCATTTGTACAATCAAGTAGAGATTAAGTCACATCTATTACCCTTGAATTGTGACTTAGAATAGTAATCACTTAATATTAAAGCCATCAAAATAAATAACCATAACATTGAAAACACAAAGCTAACGTTAATGTCTTATGTTCTCCAGTGTAATCCTATAGAAAAATTCACTCAACAGATGCACAAAACTTTATAATAATGCAGGAAAAAATCAGGAAAATAAAAGGATGAGGTAAGAAATTATGATTTCTCACCACAAACTTGGTAATAATGTAAATATTGGCCTAGAAATGAGTGCCAATAATCATAGGAGAGAAACAAACAAAACATACAGGAAACACAGTGTGGCTAAAAAAGGAAAAGAGTGTGAGAGAACACCACAACTAGTCCCTCAGGCCTGGAATTTCCACATTTATTTGCTTTCAAATACATGGATGGTAATGTTCTATTAGTGATTTGTTTTCTTTCCCCGTTCATCTGCTGCTTATGTCATAACACTCTGCCACTTTACAAAGCTCCATATTGCCACCTGCCATAGTGCATCTGATATTGCACTTCCTTGAAAATGGAAATGAATTTGTTATCTTTTATAATCACTTTCATAATCAAAATTCCTTTTGCTTCACAAAAGGAAATTTCTTATATATTTCCTTGTTAAGAAGAAAGTACTTAGATGAGACAACTATAGATTAAAAATAAAATTCTTTCTCCCATTTATAAGTACAAATAAATCAGGTATTTAATAATGCCATAGTAATTCAAATAACTCAAAATTTATATTTAGCCACATATTGCATTTCATTATACTTTGATATGTCTGATAATATAAATAAGAGGCATTTTCATGAAATACTGTTCCTCAGTTTAACACCTACTATTCAAAATGAATACATATGTATTATTACACTCTTTCTAACCATCTCCCCTTTAAATTAATCTTGAATGATGGCATAGCTATGTTTTGCTCCTTCATGGTTATTCATATTGTATATCTGAAATGATTTTTTTCTCGTGCTATAGGCATTTAATACATAGCGAAATTTTTGGTCTTCCAGCTCTAATAAAATCAAGCATTTGTTCTCTAACATTACTTTTTCTAAGTCAGAATTCTATAGGTTAGAAGTCCAGGTGGGCTTGACTAGGTTCTATGTTCAGGGTCTCACTATGTTCAGGGTCTCTATGTTCAGGGTCTATGAAATCAAAGTGTCAGCCAACTGCATTCTTACTGGAGATTGGGATCCTCTTCCAAAATCATTCCTTTTATTGGCAGAATTCAGTTCTTTGCAGTAGTGGGACTGAAGTCCTGCCTACTTTGGGGGCTCTCTGCCTGAGGGTCTCTCTCAGTTCCTCAAGGCTGTCATTTTTCCTCTCCTGTGGCCCATTTTATCCTCAGTCCAGCAAGAACACATTCAATCCTTCTCACATTTTAAATCTCTCTGACCTCTTCTAGCAACATACAAAGAAAGTTCTCTGTTTTTAAGGGCTCATGTAATTAGACAAGACCCAGCAAGATAATTTCCCTATCTTAAGGTCAGCTGTGAGCTATAACCTCACATAATCATCAGAGTGATATCTCACCATATTTACAGGGAATTAAGGTATGTCATCTTTGGTAGCCATTTTAGGAATTCAATTAACTACACCAAGGGGAAAACTGTGTTTTCTTCAAAAAGTTAAAGACAAATCTGCACTGGTTTCTTCAAACTGTGGCATCTCAACAATATATGTTATCTTGCCTAGCTCTGTTGCCCAAAAGGCAAGGCCAAGTTACATAGTCATCCTGTATGTCATCCCCACCACAAATATCTGTCTTTGGGTAGCACTTAATGTTAATCACATTCTCTTGCTTTCCATTAGAGTAATTGTTTGTCTCTCTCCCTCCTGTGGAAGATTATTATGTCTACAATCTATCTACATAAGTGTTGTGGGTTGTAAATGTATATCTTCTCCCTGGGCAACTATTATATACATAATCTGTTACCTTTTTCCATTAAGCTAATGAATGGTTGACACTTGTGATTAGAACAATCTGGCATCCTTAAATGTTGTCTTAAAAGTAAAAAATTGAAGTGGTCCATAGTCAAACCTACTGAACAACATCTGTTTTGCATTCAGCATATGGTAAAAAGTTCTTGCTTCCTACAGACAACAGAAGACATTAAATGGATTATGGCTTGATTCCTCTTCTATTTCAGTCAAAGCAAACTTGCTGATTCAACAGTTTAGACTATGAGTTTGGCTTATTTCACAATTAAGAAAAATTTTAAAAAGACAAATTGTCTAGAGAAAACTTTTATTTATCATTGATTAGTATAAAATACCAAATTTTATCACAAATAATGGCAACACAACTATGTGTAAGTAATAACCACAAATAATGGCAACTCAGTTATATACAACTAATAAGTTGGATTCCAATCATTGGAATCACTCTGTGAAAAGACGTTTTGATTCTTTTCACCAGATAATTCAAAGGATTCAATAAAAGGAGACCTAACAAAAGAATATACTTTAAATGAACTTTCCTTGGTTTGAAATTCAAAAATATAATCTCCACGTTCAAGCTTTGAAATGTGTGAAGATACAGCTGAGTCCTCTGAGATGTTCCAGATTTGACCTCTCACAAGAACTTCACCCCTATACATTCAAGGGAGGCTGGCATTTTCCACCTTAAAATTCCTGCTTTCAAGAGATAACAAACCCAGAAATTTAAAATTGGTATTCATTCCTTAATATTTTTTTCATTCCCCACTTTTAGGTTAGTACTACCATGATTTTTTACTACTCAACTAAAATCCTAGAAAAAATACTGGTCTAGACATTTCCCCTTCCTCTTTTAAATTTGGTTTCTCACTAAGGCTTGTCCTCGACTGTTTCCTGCTTATTCCCCTGTGCTACTCTAGTCCACTGCTTTATCACTTCAATCCTAAATTACTATACAATCTGGTAACTGGTTCCTTTACCTTCAGCAATCTCTGTCCACCTCAGTCAGACTAATCCTTGTGAAACACTGGTTTCATCATGTCAGTAAAGGACTCAAGGACTGATTACAGCTCCCCACTTGGGATCAAATCCAATTTCCTTCTCTTGACTGTAAGGCCAATCATTCCTTCAACTTTACTTTCTACTACTTTTCACATACACTCTCAATTGCAGTCTTGTTTATGTTCTCACTATCCTCATAAAAACTTTTTTTTATCAGTTTGCTGCCACCAAATTGTAACCTACTATGCAGCCTCATATTCTCTATTTTGATTTCCCAATTCCTGTCTACTCAAAGCTTGCTCAGTTTTGACCTTACATAATATATAAACACTTCAAAAAATAATTCTGTCTTCCCTTCAGGACGCACACATTTTGGCTATGAAAGTGTATACAAACACATACACATTATTATCTAATAGGTTCGTAAATGGTGGTTTTATTATGGTGGAAGGTATAACTGCCTTCATCACACAGTATGCGTTGTATATAGTAAGACTTCAGGTGCTGATTTATAGATTGAAATATAATTAAGCATACACAAAACATTTGAAATTTTCAGTGGATATGTTTTGGTTTGGCTTAGATTGACCCCACTCCCAGCTCTAGGTTTAAACCCTAATGTGATTAAGCCTGTGATTCAGATTTTTCTATTTATAAGGATTATTTTAGAGATGGTTAAAAGGACTTAGTTTGAGACAATTTGAGACAGTGAAAGAATAAATTTCAAGAGTCTTAATAGCTTTGAGGAGAAAACTGCCGTCTTATCTGCTGGATAGGTATGAAGTCTCTAACCATTGTGGTCATTTTCTGATCATGATAACAACTGATAATGACCTCAGACTCCTATTGGATTTATGTAACATCAGACACTTAACTGAGAGCTTTACATTTATTATTAGTTCATATAATTTTACAATCTATGTGGTAGGTACCATTGTTGGACTTTTTCAGATATGGATACTGAGGCCCAGATGAAGAAACCATGGCTTTAGTGATTAAAATATGGACATTTGGTCTAGAGTCTAAGTTCCCACATATACCCTATATGAGAGGTCACCATATTGATTTGACTTGGTCACAACGTAAGAGTGATAGAAAACACAGATAGGAAAGGACTCCCTTAAGACATTGGTTTATGTATCAAAACTTGCCTGAATCTTTCCACATTTTAGTTACAGTTGATAATATATATCTTATTACTTGTGCTTTTTGTTTGCTGGTTACTTTTGTCTGCTTTGTTTATTTGTGTGTTAAATCAGGTGGAACTCATCATCCTAATTTAATCACAGTGTGTTCAGGGAGAGAATGAAAGGTATTCACCACAATGGCTGAAAGTTATGAATTTTGGGAGCTCACCATAAAATGGCACCCTAAATCTGAAACTGTGACTCAAACAAATGTAATTTTTATGGTGATTTTTTATTTTTCTGTTTTTGATTTAAAGTGGCTAATCACTCATGATTTCATAAAGCAAAACTCACCACATGATAAATCTTATTTCTATTTCCTTTATCTTGCCTGCTCATAGAGTATTGGATGATATAATTAGCACACAAATACTGCAAGACAAGTCATTTAAATACTATTTGATTCACAGCATCATTAGTGATTCAACACAGCACAATTTATTTTCCTTAATTAAACATATCAATCTCAGGGGATTGGATGGTTTGAAAGAATGTTGTTGGCAGTTGATTTATTTATCTGTTGTTTGGTTTGTTGACTTACTCCTTTATTACCTCTAGGTCACTGAGCCTGATCAAATTATAGTGGGAAGTTAATATTATAAAATGGGAGTCTCCTGATTTGCATGAGTGACCTGACTGCACCAATACTCTTCCTTCACATAAGGTATAAACATTAATATCATTAATGTGAATACTTGCACTGAGACATTACTTCAGGCTAGTCTATTAAATGAAACTTCAACATCCTCTTCAAGCAAACCACCCTTCCCAAGCTGATGAGAATATGTTGGCTATAGATGAAAAAGTTTTCTTGAATTTCTGGGCTTGGTCTAGGAAGAAATTCATAAAGTATGAGTAATGTCCCCCTTTTAACCTTATCTTCCCAAGCCATTTTCTACCATTGGGATCATTTGAGTAATTCCTATTACAGTTTATTCTGGTTTAAAGCAAAACCATCATATATATTTTTACTATTTACTTATGTACTCTCTTCTCACTTAGCTTCCTGAAATGTACAGATATATCTCTTTTATTGTGTATGTACAAGTAATACATAATGTTAAAAAAAAAGTCTAAAAGGCAAGGCAGTAAAACGATATTATTAAGATCCTTGAAATACAATGACACATAGTTGCTAGTTGGTCACAGTTAATGTTTTGGACAGATATAGAGCATCTAATTACCTATTTACTTAGTAATATCAGTTATATTTAGAAAAATATGACCTCCAATGCCTAGAATAGGGCTTATGTGTAGTATAAGGTCAATAAACATTTGTCAATATACTTCATTATATATGGGCATACATTTAAATATACATTACAAAATCTATATCTGTACTATTACACATTTTTTTTTTCTAAGTCGGCTTTATAATTTTAAAAGCGATAATATATTGAGGTAATCTTACAAGTTTGCATATATTAGTATAAGACTCGACAATTATCCCCATCTCTGGCAGGGGAGGCCAACCCCTGCTCCTTCAGAGTTAAAGGAACTTCCAGCTGGATTAAACTGATGAAAAGGTAACTATGTTGTTTTCATCACAGTTTTGGAGTGGAGCAATCAAGTAGGTTTTTCTAAACTCTAAAATAACAGATATGACTTTCTCCTTTGCTGAAAATCAGCTTGTATGCCCACTGGTCCAGTGATATATGGCTTCATAATATACGAATTTAAAATTCAGTGGCATAGGGGTGCCTGGGTGGCTCCGTTCTTAAGTGTCTGCCTTCGGCTCGGGTCATGATCTCAGGGTCCTGGGATCAAGCCTCACATCGGGCTCCCTGCTCCAAGGGAGGCCTGCTTCTCCTTCTCCCACTCCCTGCTTGTGTTCCCTCTCTAGCTGTGTCTCTTTCTGTCAAATAAATAAAATCTTTAAAAAAAAATTAAAAAAAAATAAAATTCAGTGGCATAAACAACATGATTTTTTGTATCTCTCAGTTAAGTGTGTCAGGAATTCAGGTAAGACATGGTTGGACAATTCATTTGCTCTCCTGAGATGAACTGGGGTGACATGGGGGAGTTGGGCTGGTCTGGAGTGTCCCAGATGGTTTTACTTCCATTTGTGATATCTTAGAGGGGATAGCTGGAAGGGAGGGCTCAGCAGGCCCTTTCCTCCTCACTTTGTGATCTCTCTAGCAGGGTAGTCAAACTGATATGTTGGCTTAGGATGTCACAAGACCAAAGTAGAAGGTAGGAGTCCTTTGAATTCTAAGCACCAAACTGGTGTGGCATCATTTCTGTTACACTCCACTGGTCAAAGCAATCGTAGGTCAGTCCAGATTTAAGGAGAGGCCATTCACCCCACCTTTTGATGGTCTAATTTTCAGCCATCTTTAAGTTGCCATGCTGAAAATAACCAAATCCAATATTTTTGTTTTCTACAAAGGAAAAAAAATAGAAAAGGTACTTGAAAATGATGTATATAGGACATTAACTTCTCAATTTTTCATACTTTTGTCTCGTACACAGTATATGAAAATAGATTGCATTTTTTATTTATTTGTTTTAAAAAAATTTTTTTTAAAGATTTTATTTATTTATTTGACAGAGAGAGATACAGCGAGAGAGGGAACACAAGCAGGGAGAGTGGGAGAGGGAGAAGCAGGCTTCCCGCTGAGCAGGGAGCCCGATGTGGGACTCAATCCCAGGACCCTGGGATCATGACCTGAGCCGAAGGCAGACGCTTAACGACTGAGCCACCCAGGCGCCCCTAGATTGCATTTTTTAAAAAAGAAGACAACCCTAGATTTGCTCTTCCCCCAGAAATAAATCTTTGGTGGGGGGGAGAAAACCTACAGTGATTTAATTTATGCATGTTAATTGTAAAACAGGGTAAAAGAGCAACATGTTATTCCTAATTAGGTTATACCCTCTTTTTTTTTTTTTTTTGCATTAACTGAATGTCCAAAGTATGAGACTCTTAATTAAGATAAGAGAATCCTATTTCTCTAGTTATCTTATTTTCTACCAATTCTGTTATACATTTGAGAATATAAATAAAAGGAATAACCATCTATTGATAAGGAGATCTTACATGTTTTAGCCTGGCTGCAATTAATTTCCTCTGCTCTTGAATTTCTGTAACCTTCTGCAACATTCATTTTATATTTAGAGTGTCTTTATTTTCTCTTTTTTTGAACCAATTTAAAGTAGTCTGTTTTCGAGAAGCTCCTGAGAATATTTGAAAAGCTATCTTCTGAATCTTATTGGAGTTCAACTTTTGATTGTGTATACCTTAAAAATGGGCCTCGGAGCCTAGTCTGGCACTCACTGACGTTTCATTATTATATCAGTGAAGATGCTTCAGTGTTGAGAAATCCCCAGGAAATGTAGTGGTAGTTCTTTATATTTTTGAAAATTTCATGAGCGAAAGCTTTAAAGATTCTCACTTTTGATTTCATTGAAAGGCTTAAAAAATGTTGAACAGATATGGTACATATTTTCCATTTTGATTTTGTCCCCCTAATTGTTACAGGCAACAGTATGAATCTTTACCAAATGCCTTCTTCAGAGCTTTTTTCCTGCTTCCTGTCCATTTCGGATTCTAATCTTTAATCCTACCACATTCATTTTTTAAACTCATTGGCTGTCATAAGTCTCTTTTGTCTGTCACCTGACAACTTTCCGTGTTATTTTAATCATGGTGTATTTGGAGAAATTCTGGTAGAGATAAGGATCACTAGGGAGAGATCTGACCTAGGTTTCACAAAAAGGAAAGCCATGTTTTAGTGAGATGTGACAGGTAGTGATGTGATGGTGTAGAATGAAGGAAACAAAACCATTCAAAAGAAGAAATAGAAAAGCAATGTCTCAAAATTTCCCCTCCCAGTTCAGCAGCACTGACAAGAATAAGGCTAGGATCGATGTAAGAAATAATAATAATAAAAGTGATAAAATGTAGAAATTTAAGGGAGTCAAGATGTAAAGATAAAAGCCATTTTAATTTAATTTAACTGAAAGGGAGTCAAGAATCAAGAAGATGGGGCGCCTGGGTAGCTCAGTTATTAGGCGTCTGCCTTCGGCTCAGGTCATGATCCCAGGGTCCTGGGATCGAGCCCCACATCGGGCTGTCTGCTCAGCGGGAAGCCTGCTTCTCCCTCTCCCACTCCCCCAGCTTGTGTTCCCTCTCTCACTGTGTCTCTCTCTGTCAAATAAATAAATAAAACCTTAAAAAAAAAAAGAATCAAGAAGATAAAGACCATTTAACTTAACTGTAATTAGTATACTAATTTATGTAAATAAGAGTATCCATTTTGATAGGATTTCATATTATCTACATTCTGATGGATTTGTTTGATGTTATAAACCAAACCAAGAAATATTTATAAACATTATTTCAGTATATTCCATTGCAAATATTTTTTTTAAATTTTATTTGCTTTGAGAGAGAGAGAGAGAGAGAAGTGGGGAGGGGCAGAGAGAGAGGGAGAGAAAGAGAATCTTAAATAGGCTCCACAGAGTTTGATGTGGGGCTTGATCTCATGACCCTGAGATTATGACCTGAGCTGAAATCAAAATTGGACACTTAACAAACTGAGCCACCCAGGTGCCCCAATTTTAAACAGTTTAAAAAACAAACAAAAAAAAGACCAAAAAATAAAGGAGTCTATATTTACATTTAGAAAATGGCTAATGAAGATAAAGTATTGAGGTACAAAAAGATCAATATTGGTAAGATAGTGTTTAATTTGTGTAAGTGGCAACAATTTCTTTTGACTCAGTCCTCAGCACAACCACACACTATACATTTTCTGCCAAAATTACTCTGGCCATTATAATTTTGTCTCATAAAAAGATAGATTTTACTTCCCCAGTATGATCTGATATTAAAAAATGATTAGGTTTAATCAAAAGAATCTGGAAAAGAATCAGACCTATGCAACATAATCATCCACAACATCATCATCTGTGGTATTTAATAAATTGTAGCAACAGATAAAAGGAAATATGCTTTATACTTACATTAAAGCTTATCATAGCACACAGTTATATAAAACAGGGCTAATTATTCACTACTTTTATTTAGCTGCCCATTAAAAACTTAGTATATATCTAAAAAGAGAGCCCATTTATTTGGGTAAATAGGCACCAAGTTCCTCCATCCTGGGGGTGGGAGGGGATAAGAAGGGAGATACTGAAATTTAGGATGTATTTAGAATTAGTTTTAAGGAGCCTATCCTATTTATGGATTATCCCATTGGAAATCACCTGCAAGACTTAATTAAAATGAAGACTCACTTGTAAAGACTGGGGGCATGGGGCACATTGGCTCAGCCAATGGTTAGAACTCTAGGACAATATTTGGCTACAGGGAGCTTTGGATCTACCACTTACCAGCTATATGTTGGGTATGTTACCTAAGCCTTATAAGTCTTCATTCAGTTCCTATGGAGTTAATAACAACTATCAGGTAATCTTTGTTAGAATGTTTAGCAAGGTGCCTGCGTCCATTAATTGCTCAGTTGAGGTCTATTGTTGTCGTTGTTGCTATTACTTGGAATAACCTCTGAAGCCCAAGTTTACTCCTGCTGAATGTGCTGAATGGTTTTTTTTTTTTTTTTTTAAGATTTTATTTATTTGACAGAGAGAGATACAGCGAGAGAGGGAACACAGCAGCGGGAGTGGGAGAGGGAGAAGCAGGCTTCCCGCGGAGTGGGGAGCCCGATGCGGGGCTCTATCCCAGGACCCTGGGACCATGACCTGAGCTGAAGGCAGATGCTTAAGGACTGAGCCACCCAGGCGCCCCGAATGTGCTGAATGTTGAGAATCCAAAGGCAGCTACCATATTCTTCTGTAATTTTAAAGATGTCTGTGCATTTGCCAGTGTGTAGCCCCAATATACCTAATATTGCCTTAAAGAGGTACACATTGAGGCTATGAAAATTAAGAGCGGTAAAAAGAAAGACCAAAAAAATAGTAAAAATGAACATAGGGCAAAAAATATAAGAAACTGATTCTTGATATACAAAGCAACTGTATGGTTCATGCTTACCTTTTAGGTATGTACCCAGGAGTAATCTTAGTGCCTTCTTCAGGCCAAATAAATAATGGGTATCCTCTCTACGAAATATCCTAATCCTAGTTATTACAACTATAAAAGCAGAAGCCACCTCAGGAAAAAAAAAAATCACTAGAATCAAGAATAGTTTATTACACAGTAAAAAAGGCCATTTTAAATCACAGGATTGAAGATGCATAATATATAGGCAATTTCCTTCTATTATGACGACTATGCCCATTTCCCACCCTTTACTTCATTTAGGGGAAAAATTTCCATAGCTAATAAAGAATATACAAATAAGAAATTAAATAATTTATTTTATTTACTTCAATTTGATGATTTTTCTAAAGAGGAGCTTATGAACCAACTGAGGGCATAAACATTAGTCACCAAATTACTTAAAGATTTCAAGACCACTGAGAAACACAGATCATACTGTTGAAGTCACTTAGAAGAGATTATCTACAGAATAAATCCTGGCCACACAAGGATTTTCAGATTTTCTATCCAAATCAAGCATTGAAAAATATATCTAAGATTCTATGGGAATGACCTTCTGTACTCTTGCCTCATCAATGTTTGGAGATTCTATTTCTACTCTAACTGGCCAACAAAAATCCACTTCAGCAAGAGTAGGAAATTCAAATATTTGAGAAAAGTAAGGTATATGCTAGTATGTTTGCTCTTCTCAAACAAAAAAATCAGATTAATGAGGAAGTTTGATAAGAGTCAACGTCCACAACTGTTTAATATTCTTTGCATGTGAAATTAGTCGGTTCATCATTAATCATGCTTAGTTGCACCTGATTTTTTTTTTTTCTGTAGACTTTAATATGCCAATTTTACTACAGTGGCTGTTCTCAGGAGGTTTATAACAATGAGCACAGCTCTGTTAATTATTCCACATATTTTGGGATTGTTTCAAAGTCAATGTAATTTTTTTTTCTTTTTAAGCAAGGTTATCAGTAGGGAAAAAAAAGAGATGACGTGTTTAAATGACTTCCATTATGTTAAGAAAACTTTGGCATTAGATTTGGTTATTTTAATAACTATATAGTTCATATTTATTATTTTCCAAGTAGAAAATTCTCTGTATGTATGGATCTTTTCTATTTCTTCCACTTCATTTGAACAAGAGAAAAAAATCCTTATATATGCAATTTTTGTTCTTCAACCTTGCAAGGAGCAAGTCTCAACAGAACAAAGGCATCCATAAAATCCACTTCAAACTTCTGATATTATGGAAATGCAATTTTGAGAGTGCTGGATTATCATTTGCAGAGTAATTTATGACAGAATAATGATTTTGAGGTATTTATATGGAGATGAGAAATAAAAATATCAGTTATTAGATATTTGGTGAAAATAATTTCTCAAAACCTTAAGACAGCCCTAAAATTCTCTTGATCTTCTCACTAGCCATCAAAGTTAAACTATGATAGTTATAACGGAAGAACACTGTCCTCTGGCCAGAGCTCCTGTTATGGACTGACCAGGGTGTATGATGAAGAATTGAACCAGACAGTATACAAGGATTAAATAAAATGTTTAGACCGGAATAACATGATGGTGATGGTGGTCAGTGGAAAGTCAAAGGAATCAGTTATGTTATTATAGACTGAACAGAGACAGGAAATCTAGGCCAATTATCAGGGAGGCAGAATGTTTTATGAAGTAAGAGCAAGGAGTTCTCCTTGGAAGTTAAGGTATGTAGACAAGACTTGCAAAAAGCATTTTCTTAGGTAACCCTCTGATTTATATCTGAGTAGTTATTCTGTTAGCACTTTCATCTTAGGCTTAATGATCTTCTGTGTACTTCCCTCGTATATTTTTTAACAAAAGGAAAACACTTAGGCTTAGAAAAATTAATTTCCACAGAAGCTAGATCATTGTTATGGATCTCAGATCAGAACTGTGGGTTCTTAGATCAATTTCCTCTTCATGATATTGATTCCTAATTTCCTTCTATATTGATGGGATTTTATGTTTCCTAATGTTTATAGCTATATGATGATGAATCGTTAAGAGTAAAACAAGCTAGGGACGCCTGGGTGGCTCAATCGTTAAGCATCTGCCTTCAGCTCAGGTGATGATCCAAGGATCCTGGGATCCAGCCCCACTTGGGCTCCCTGCTCCACGGGAAGCCTGTTTCTCCCTCTCCTGCTCCCCCTGCTTGTGTTCCCTCTCTGTCTGTGTCTCTCTCTGTCAAATAAATAAATAAAATCTTAAAAAAAAAAAAGTAAAACAAGCTATAGAAAAATACTTTCCTCCATTTCCTCACAAACTATAAGGTAGATATGCAAGGCCCACTAGGTATATGCTTTTAAAGAAACTAAAACTGCTACTATATTCCCAATTACATCATAGATGAGTCTTTATGTTCCCTTCATTGATTCTCATTTAGGAAAAAATTTTAGTGTCTCTTTGTAGGTGGGGATTTGTTACGGACCTGCTGAATGAGAATATAGATGTGACTGACATTAAGCAAATTCAACATATGAAAAGTTTACAGACTAGTAAATTAAGGAGTGTTTACTCAATACCCAGTGATTCTCCATATGATTGACAAGTATCTGCCACTTGAATGACCAGACTCATGTTGAATATGTGAGAATCTCTAATGCACTTAAATATTTATGACTCATGCACATCACAGAACTATTATACTTTTTATATATTTTTAAATTGTTCACTTATATGTGTTTTTTAAAAATTTTATTGTTACGGGCGCCTGGGTGGCTCAGTTGGTTAAGCCACTGCCTTCGGCTCAGGTCATGATCCTGGAGTCCCGGATCGAGTCCCGCATCGGGCTCCCTGCTCGGCAGGGAGTCTGCTTCTCCCTCTGACCCTCCCCCCTCTCATGTGCTCTCTCTCTCATTCTCTCTCCATCAAATAAATAAATAAAATCTTTTAAAAAAAATTATTGTTATGTTAATCACCGTACATTATATCATTAGTTTTTGATGTAGTGTTCCATGATTCATTGTTTGCATATAACACCCAGTGCTCCATGCAATATGTGCCCTCCTTAATATCCATTACCGGGCTAACCCATCCCCTCACCCCCTTCCCCCCTAAAACCCTCAGTTTGTTTCTCAGAGTCCATAGTCTCTCATGGTTCGTCTCCCCCCTCTGATTCCCCCCCTTCATTTTTCCCTTCCTACTATCTTCTTTTTTTTTAAACATATAATGTATTATTTGTTTCAAAGGTACAGGTCTATGATTCAACAGTCTTACACAATTCACAGCACTCAGCATAGCACATACCCTCCCCAATGTCACCTATATGTGGTTTTGATTCTGGTGATCAAGGCAGAGAAAAGTAGGAAACATTAGGTATTTTAAGAAATCTTTCTTTTATACCAGAATAAAAATACATAAATATTTAAAAATTAGAATTAACTACAACATACATAAATATAGCTAATGAAAGACATGAATGAAATATTCTCTAGTTTGGTTTTTAATATTTAGAAGTGAATTCTCAAAATTTCAGTCCATGTACAGTCTTTAGGAAATTTTCATTTTTAATGGGGACATGTGCCTACATGCATATAATTCATTTACAATTCAGGAGTGATGCCAGCTTATGGTTAAAAGTTACAAAAATGTATACTAATGCTAAGTCTATACTTGGCAAATTTTGTTTATAATAGATTACATCGTTCTCTATGAAATGCTTTATATTTCTTTTCAATGTTTAAGACTTTGTCACTCTTAAGTCTATGAAAAAGGACAATTATTTTTTACTTTGATAGATTAAAAAAATGAGGCATGAAGCCTTTCAGTGACTTATCTACCATTCTAAAATCTAAAAAAAAAAAACAAAAAACCCTCCAGAGTTTTTACATGTATTTGTGTTCACTAAGATGATTTATGTACTCAACTCATTCAAGTATTTTAAAAGGATCCTCAGCAAGGTGAGCATTAGACAAGGAAATTAATTCAGTGCTGAGAATATAAGTAGAACACTGTAATCATAAAAAAATAATAGAAATCAGCGCTTTCTTATCCAACATAAACTCCTTTAAAAAAAAATCAACCAGCTTCTGTAATTACATTTTTATTGTGTTTTTTTATTTAGACCATATTCCTCTGGTAGGTAAGCTTATAATTACAGACAGATCTACCTTATGTATTTAAATTTAAAGTCAAATGGACCCAAACTCCCAGGATTTTTTCTTTTGTTCAGTAACTAAACAACAACAAAAGATTAAATCTGGTTCTTGAGAAAATATTAAAATTGATGGACAGAAATATTGCCATATTTCAATATATTGATTAAAGGAAAAGATAAAATCTTTTGTTTTTTGCTAGACACTGTGCTAAGTGTTTTGTAAAAACCATCATGTTTCATCAAGACGACCTTGTGAAAAATATATATACTTTTTCAAACTGTTAATTTTGCTAGTATCAGAAATTCCAACACAAAGGGACTCGGAACAAAATGTTCTTTAATAGCTTTCAAATGTGGAAAGTCCAGAAGTAAAGGTAGTTTCAGGAAGGTAGATCCAATGGTACAACAACATCCCTAAGGATGTAGTCTTTTCATTCCCTCCTCTCTGAACTCCATTATCACTGGCATCATGCTAAGACAATGGAAAAGCATTGGTAACAATTTCTGGTGCAACAGGCTTCTTTGTCTATGGCTAGAGAAAGAAATCTATTCTTTGTCCCAATATTTCATGTATTCCTAAATTTATTCTATCTGGATTGGCTTGAGTCACAAATGCTTTCCTGACTCCATCATTTTGGCCAGAAAGATGAGATATGATAATCGGTTAAGTCACTAATGGCCCACACTCAGCTGTTTGGGAAATAGGTAGTTATCCAAACGAAATTTGGATGTTATTAGATGAGGACAGTTAGACAATACCGGTTATGTTGGTCGATAAGGAAGGTCCACTAGAATGTTAGGATCTCTCTCTCTCTTTTTTTTTTTTTAAGATTTGATTTATTTGAGAGTGATCAAGAGAAAACACAAGCAGGCGGAAGGGCAGAGGGAGAGGGAGAAGCACACTCCCTGCTGAGCAGAGAGCCCGATGTGGAGCTCGATCCCAGGACCCTGAGATCATGACCTGAGCCAGAGGCAGATGCTTAGCTGACCGAGCCACCCAGGTGCCCAGGATCTCTGTAATAAATGAGGAAACAAAGGTTTCAAGAAATCAAGCAACTTAACAATGTTTACCTGGAGTTGAAGGCAACTCCATACGTGAAGTTTTTTATAACTTAAGTTCTGTAACTTTCAACTCCATGAGAAAGACTGGATTTTATACATTGCCATGAGTAAGTACATGCCACACTATTCCATAGGTATTTGGTTTGTCCTTTCTACCTTTACTGGATTTATTAGCTGACTTTGTATGTGTTAGGTAGCTATCTTTGAAAAATTAATAAAGTTTGTAATTTCAGGGGTTTTTTTTAAGTGAAAAATAGATGATTTTAGAAAATATATACCTACATTATTAAATGGATTGTATTCAGATTATTAAACTATTAAGCATAAATGTATATTAAGTAATATAGCAGCAGTTTTCCAAAGACATTGTCTGACAATTACTGTCATTTCTTTGTGTTCATACCACACCTGAGGTGGAACTTTTTACCCTCCCCTTGAATCAGAGCTAACCTTTAGGACTGGCTTAAACAAAATATGGCAGAAGTGACATTCTAGAAACCCAGGATTTAAGGTGACTGGCAGCTTTCACTTTCCAGAAGCCACAGTGTGAGGAAGCCCAAGCCTATAAGGCAGTCACATGGAGAAATGACTTGCTCTGATTGTCAGTCCCATTCTATTCCTACCCAGCGGCCAGGACGAACCCATGTAGTAAGCCATCTTTAACATTTCAGGCCAACTGGAGATTGGCCTGATGGCCTGGCATTCCATGGCTATCTGACCTTCACCCAGTCAATATCAGATGGAGCAGAAAAACTACAGGGCTGAGCCAAATCACCTCAGACTAGTGAAAGATAAGAAAATTTTTAAGTTCCTGTGTTTCGTTATGGTTTATCATGCAACTATAGATGATATATGTGATGCAAGATAGTCAATATATGTGATATGGTTCTTATATTAATTTGCAATCCCTGCTCATGATACTATTGTTTAAAAAAAAGCAAAATTTGACTTTGTCTGAACTTTATTTTTTTTTCCTTAGGTATACTTTTCTGCTTCCTACCATGTCAATCCACATCCTAGTTTGGTCTGTACTTTCTAGTTCTAGAAGTAGTATATTAAAAGTTTAGAAAATTCTTAATCTCTCTTCAAACTGAGAAAGTTCAGAATTTAAAGGAGGAATATATTCATATTATTGTATTTATAACTTTCTATCTCTTTTAATAACTGGACAGATTCATGCAAAGCTGCATTTAAGGAAAAACTGTCTGTCAAAATGTGCTTGGTAGAATCACCTTCAGCTATTGCTTAGAACTATTTATTTATTTTTTATTTCAGGGTTGGGTTTTTCTTCTGATTGAAAGTTTACAGACCTTCTTGACTTACGAAGGTAAGAGATGAGATTCTGAGGCATGAATCATTTTAATGACCTTCTAAACAACAAAAAAAAATTTGATGGTTACTTTTTATATGATCCTATAAACCTTCCCCTCCCATTCTTCACTATTCTATTTCCAGGAATTTTGTTTATGATCATGTTATATCCATCCATCTTTGTGGGGATTATACTTGCATAAAGCATATTCTTAAAATGTTTGACTAAATGAATTAATGTCAGGCAATTAATTATAGGTTATATGATTCCACTTTTTTTTTAAAGATTTTATTTATTTATTTGACAGAGAGAGACACAGCGAGAGAGAGAACACAAGCAGGGGGAATGGGAGAGAGAGAAGCAGGCTTCCCGCTGAGCAGGGAGCCCGATGTGGGGCTCGATCCCAGGACCCTGGGATCATGACCTGAGCCAAAGGCAGACGCTTAACTACTGAGCCACCCAGCTGCCCCTGATTCCACTTTTTTTTTTAATCTTTCATTTTTCTGACCTGAGCAAAGCCAATAAAGAGACCGGAACCGAATCAGAAGATATTACATATGATAGTCTGAAAGACATTAGCAGTGGCTGGGATGGGATTTACCATTTTTAGTATTCAATGTATCTTTAACATAGTGTACAATCCATAGCGCAGCATAAAAATGCAAGTCATATTTTCTCTTAAGCTTGCTTTAATTACATGGACAAATAATTTTTTTAAGAAATTTACTATAACCAAGTTTGATTGGAATGAGTATGTGTTTCTTGCTCGGACTAATTTATCAATGGATATATGCTCTATAGTATCCTACTATAATATTCATCCCATTTCTAGGCAGAACATAATTTTAGATTCTCATTAAGAACCTCTAATCCTATTTAAAGCACATTTCCTAATCATCATATTAAACAAGTTTTTATATTAACAAAATGCTCAACATCACTTGGCATCAGGGAAATAAAAATCAAAACCACAATGAGACACCACCTCATACTGGTCAGAAAGGCTGAAATTAAACTCCAGAAACAACAGATGTTGGTGAGGATGTGGAGAAAAGGGAACCCTCTTACACTGTTGGTGGGAATGCAAACTGGTGCAGCCACTCTGGAAAATAGTATGGAAGTTCCTCAAAAAGTTAAAAATAGAGCTACCCTATGACCCAGAAATTGTGCTACTAGGTATTTATCCAAAGGATACAAACATAGTGATTCAAAAGGGCACACAAACTGCAATGTTTATAGCAACAATGTCCACAATAGGCAAACTATGGAAAGAGCCCAGATGTCCATCAACAGATGAATGGCTAGAGATGTGGTATATACATACAATGGAATGTTACTCAGTCATAAAAAATGAAATCTTACCATTTGCAATGATGTGGATGGGACTAGAGGGTATTATGCTAAGTGAAATAAGTCAGAGAAAGATGAATACCATATGATTTCACTCATATGTGGAATTTAAAAAACAAAACAGATGCACATAGGGGAAGGGAAGGAAAAATAAAATAAAAACAAAGGAAAGCAAACCATAAGAGTCTCTTAACTATAGGGAACAACCTGAGGGTTGCTGGAGGGGATGTGGGTGTGGGATGGGGTAACTGGGTGATGGGTCTTAAGGAGGGCACTTGATGTAATGAGCACTGGGTGTTATATGCAACTGATGAATCACTAAGTTCTACCCTTGAAACTAATATTACACTATATGTTAACTAAATTGAATTTATATAATGTATATAAAAATTTTTTAAAATGCATATGGTCAATAACAGGTAACCCCAACCAATGTAGAGAATTCTAAATGTCACTGAATTTTGTCTAAATTCCTCTCTTGGAGCATGGCATTTAAGGAGGTGCCAAAAAATTCAGCACTCAAAATAATAGTTTAATGCAGCATTTTAAAAATATGACAACGAATGCAAAAAGTCCATGATGAACAAAATCTTAAATATTTAAAAAGGGGGTCAGTAGTGTTGATTTTTTTCCTTTTGTCTCAAGCTCCAAAATGGCACAGTGTGACCCAGCTCATAGCCTGTGCCCTCAAGGAGTTCACCTAGGGGGAGACAAAGAAGTAGAGCACAGGTAAATGGAGTGTTGGGGCACATTAGAAGCACATCTATCACTCGTGCTGGCAGGATAGACTAACTGATGCCTTCCAGAATAAACAACACTGCTATTGATACCCAGATCTACCCAAAAGAGTCCTCCTAAAGATCATTATCCCTTCAAGTATCTTCTCTCTCTTATTATTAATTGGTTAGGAGAGAAAGAGCTAATTGTTTCTAATTTGAATTCGATGTGCTCCTATTTAATTTGCAATTAGAGTTTTTTTTTACAAAGTTAATGAATCTTCATCCCCTTCATCTGACTATCTGTTACATTTTTGCAAATCAGCATCCACACAAAAATGGTACATTTTCACTGAGTTGTCTGACCTAACAAGCACGAAACATTTGTGATCTAATTTCTCTGAAAGCTTCAGCATTTTGGTACTGGCATATTGCTAATGTGAAGAAATATGACTTTATTCTGCTGACTACTAATTAATCTTGATAATTACATCATCTCTTGAGCATATTCAAAATCAGATGTAAGAAATAGTGGCTAAGAAGTAAAAAATGTCTTTATCTGCAAAAATGCCTTGTTCTCTAGAAGAGACTTCAACTAAAGCCTCACTTGGAGCTAAGTGGTTGACTTGGTGATTATAGTTCTCAAATTAAGAGGGTTTAAAGGAAAAGGATATTAATTTGCATGTGTAGTTTGCACATTGTGTTTCAATGAAGACATTGAAATGTTCTGAGAATGTTTTTAATAAATACTGTATATAAAACCACAAAATTCTAGACAGTTACGTAAGTAATTTTCTTTTATCTTCCCAATAACTCCACAAGGATGGTATTTTTTAACTCCAATTTTATGAAAAAATAAAAAGAGACATGGATGGTTTAAGTAGCTTACCTAAGTAAGCTTAGGCTACAGTAAGCTTAGAGCTAAGGTATCCAAGCTGGTATTCAAAGTACATCTCTTCTTGATACAAATTCCTTTGTTTACTGTATTTAGGAAATTTCCCACTTCATATATATTTTCTACTTCTTATGTGTTCCTAAGGCTGCCACAACAAATTGCCACAGGGTGGTTTATAACAACAGAAATGTATTCTCTCACAGTCCTGGAGGGCAGAAATCCAAAATCAAGAAGACATCAGTGAGGTTGGTTCATTGTGAAGTATCTGAGGGAGAATCTGTTCCATGCCTCTCTCCTAGCTTCAGTGGGCTCCTAGCAATCCTTGACATTCCCTGGCTTGTAACTGCATTAACTTTGATCTCTGGTTTTTGTGTCTCAAATCTCCCACTTTTTTGTTGTTGTTGTTGTTGTTATGTTAGTCACTATACAGTACTTCATTAGTTTTTGACGTAGTGTTCCATGATTCATTATTTGTGTATAACACCCAGTGCTCATTGCAATATCTCCCACTCTTTACTCTTGTAACAGTCGTTGGATTTAGGATCCACCCTAAATCCAGGATGATTTCATCTCAAGACCCTTAATTCTATCTGCAAAAACCCCATTTCCAAGTAAGATTGCAATCATAGGTACCAGAGTTAGGACTTGGCCTTATGTTTTGGGGGGGGCTACAATTCAGCCCACTAGATAGGTTTTATGTTTTGTGTTGATGATAATACAAAAGTATAAATACATCATCAATTATAGAATAGGTAGAAATCAAGTTATTTATAATGATTTATTTTATTAGGAGTCTACAAAATCACTCTTTCCATATAAGAGGTTGCAAATACCAGAGACAAGCATTTAAAGAGATTGTATCAAAGGAAGAAAATAAGATCTTGATTGGGTTTATTATGTGCCTTTGCTTCAGTGACCTATCACTGATGGGAGCGAGATCACTGTTAAAGGTCAAAAAGCGGACAGCAATAAACTATACTGGATGCTAGGGAGATAACTTATTTTTGCTTCTACTTGGCATTACCCACAGAATGCAAAGAGGTTTAGGCAGGACAGCACACCCTGCAATTAATGAACAAAAGGCACAGATTCTACTGGATGGAATGGTTTACTAACGAGAGAAAGAGTGAATTTGCTACTTTATTTTTGAAGCATAATACATAACCTTTTAGAGAATTCTTTCTGACATTGTCATCCCATCTCTCTCCAATCATTTTTGATATTTAGGTTCAGCCATGCAGAACTAACAGTTATTAAGGGGAAAAGTGTGTGCCAGCCATGTACCTGGTTTAACAGAACATGACTAGTATACCTGAAGAATAAGATAAATGTCAGAAAAAAGAAATATATTGAATGTTGAAAAATTTCTTTAAGTCCTTTTTTATGATAACTTCAAAGTTTTTCCAGAACATACTTATTTTGATATATTTTGTGACTCAGATAATGATTCAGTTTATTGGCTTTTAACCAGTAAATTTCAGAACCCAGTTGCAGACTGGGTCATTCAACATCGTAACTGGTTAAGAACCTTATGTCCCAGATAATAGAATTTTCATTTGCATATAGGAGCAGTGCAGATAACTGAAAGATTTAAAAAGCAGATCAGTATAAGAAAAGTTATGAAAGGGCTGTTAATTTATTTGAAGAAGTGAGAAAGAGTCTGTTATAGCATTTTCAAGTAGGAACATGATTACTATAGGAAGAGTGGAGAATAATCCAGCAATAATGAAGAGGACACTAAAATCTAATTGTTTAATTACGGAAAGAAGAAATGAAATAATTTATGAGATTGATTCAGGGTTGATAGTTTTTTGAATATGACACCGATCAGAGATTGAAAGGCTACTACAGAAGATAAATAACTTTCAAATTTACTCTTATCAAATGAGTCCGTTCTACACAAGATAGTATGGCTTAGAGTAATAACTAGGTGATCAGGAATTGATGACAGGATAACAGGAGTTCAAGTTCATATCCTTTGGGGCACCTGGGTGGCTCAGTTGGTTAAGTGGCTGAGTCTTGACTTTGCCTCAGTTCATGATCTCAGGGTTCTGGGATTGAGCACCATGTAGGGCTCCATGCCGAGGTTGTTTCAGTATTCTCTCTCCTGCTTCTTCCTCTACTCTCTCTCTCTCTCTCCCTCCTTTTTGTGTAGTATCTAAATAGGTCAGTATTAATTTTCAAAGTGCTGAAAAGTGCATGAGGGGATCTGCTGATGGATGTTTCAACATAAAAAAAGGAGCTCTGAGTGTGGGAAGGACGTTCTATTGTCACCTGGATCTCATTCAACATGTGCCTATCTAGTCTATTCAACTTTGCTGCTCTCATTCTTTTCCTTCTTTGTATTCCCTCCATATTCAATGACTGATCTTCATTTATGCCAGTTTATTTGATCCTCAATTCCTCCCTAACCATTCCCAACAATAGTGCTTGAAGAACACAGACAAGGATGTGAAAGTGCTATGCCCACACTTCATTAGAAACCTATCCACCTTGTCTGTACTTATAGTTTAACTACAGAACTGTACTTTTTATTTTACCAATAGAATTTTGACAATTCTGGCCACTCGTGCTAATCTATTTTCTCACCTTACTTTGTTTTTGTCCATATCTTGATCACAGAATGGGAATGCACCAGCTGTAAGTCAAGTGGTTCTGGTGGCATTTTTCTCCTTTGCACATCTTAGTTGCTACAATTATATATGTATATAATTTTCTTCCTCTAACACATTAAACATATGTATCAAATACTTGGGAACAAAAGGTGTTTATATAATATGTGGGTGTATTATTCCAAATGGCTCCTAATCATACATCTCTAGTAAGGCATTGTCAGTGGGAGAAAATAAGTATTTGGATGACACATATGCATATTAGTCAGATGAAGGTGTGATTTCTGTTTTGCCTGCCAAGAGAAAAAAAATCATATTTAAAAATAAAATTGCAGCTATCTCACAGGACCCAAAAGAAAAGAACATCTCTACAAAATATTAATAGGAGCAGAGAAGGTGAACAAAGCTAATGTAAACACCTACTCTGTGAAATGAATTGTGTAAGACCCTGCAAATATCTCTCATTTATTTCTCAAATACCCTGAGAGACATTTATAAACAATCCTCATTGACATTGTCCCTCTTTTTTAAATATCAGGAAACAGAGGCAAAAGGAAGTTAACTCGTTTGCCCAAGGACACATAATGCAATAAAAACATAAATTCACTTTTGTCTAACTCAGAACCCTGGCTCTCTCCATGGCCTCACATTCCCTGCTATGAGAGGTTATGGCTAATCTTTGACATTTTCCAATCTCAGTCTAGATACCCTCAGTCCACTTATTTAGGAATCTTTGCAACAAATTATTTATTGGTAAATAGCCAGATACAATAGTATTAATTTATATTCTCAGTTTCTTTCTGCATGGGGTATCTGTTACAGGTCACATCTTCTACCTATTTCTTTCTTTCTTTCTTTTTTTTTTTTAAAGATTTTATTTATTTATTTGACAGAGAGAGACACAGCAAGAGAGGGAACACAAATGGGGGAGTGGGAAAGGTAGAAGCAGGCTTTCCGCTGAGCAGGGAGCCAGATGTGGGGCTTGATCCCAGGACCCTGGGATC
>NC_058413.1:21895933-22017362 GCF_002201575.2 Neomonachus schauinslandi | reverse complement strand
GTCTTCTGCCCATTTCTTGATTGGATTCTTTGTTCTTTGGGTGTTGAGTTTGATGAGTTCTTTATAGATTTTGGATACTAGCCCTTTATCTGATATGTCATTTGCAAATATCTTCTCCCATTCTGTCGGTTGTCTTTTGGTTTTGTTGACTGTTTCTTTTGCTGTGCAAAAGCTTTTTATCTTGATGAAGCCCCAATAGTTCATTTTTGCCCTTGCTTCCCTTGCCTTTGGCGATGTTTCTAGGAAGAAGTTGCTGTGGCTGCGACCTCAACCTGATCTCTTTTTAATCCAAGGCTGTTGCTTCTGTTCTAATTTTCGTTTTCAAGTTTGAAAGGAGTATATGGTTGTTGTTTTCATTTGGTTTTGCAAAGCAGAATAAACTAAAACACCCTCTCTATAATCTCTTAGCATAAAATCATGAGCAAAAGTGGCTGAATTCAATAATCTCTTAGAAAAGCAAATAGGCATAAGCATTTGTGGAACATTATTTATAAAAAAGAGATTATACTAGGAACTATATAAATAACCATTGAATTCTGCTACAGTCCTCCAGTGTGGAGATAATTTGTCTCCTCATCCATGTCACTGCCCTATTATATAGATAATGAAGCTAAAGAGCAGGGAGAACAAGAGACTTGACCAAGGGTGACATGTGTTGGCATTGATGGTGCTAAAATGTGAATTCAGATTCCTTTGACAGTGAAGAAAAAAATTATTTTTCCTGTTCCATTTCTTCTTCCCAAAATGTACCTTAAGGAAAAAGATGCAATTGATTAAGTGGAATGTAGAATATTGAAGAACAAAATACGTGTGCCTACGGCATATTCATTTATAACCATTAGTTTACCAAGCTCTATTACAACATAACTCTGGGAATTTTAAATTTAAGTGGTATCTATCCAAATGAAATATTTATTATAGGGTGAAACAATTTAGATGATATATAATATCATCAATAAAGCTTTTCTGTCCACCCAAATATAAGTTATATATTTGGAAAAACCTACTGAAATGTGGAAGAATGTGATTTTTATACAATTTACCACTGTCTTGCCAAATATTTGGATTTATTTTATCTAAAACATAGTATTTTATCTCAATCATATTCTTTTTTTTTTTTAAAGATTTTATTTATTTATTTGAGACAGAGAGAATGAGAGAGACAGAGAGCACATGAGAGGGGGAAGGGTCAGAGGGAGAAGCAGGCTCCCTGCCGAGCAGGGAGCCCGATGCGGGACTCGATCCCGGGACTCCAGGATCATGACCTGAGCCAAAGGCAGTCGCTTAACCAACTGAGCCACCCAGGCGCCCCTCAATCATATTCTTTAGCTACATTATATTCAAGTACATTTCAAAGTAGGTCCATATATATCACTTGTAGGGAAGAAATAGAAAAATACAGATGTGAAAACTAACAATGTAAATACCGTATTGGCAGGTTGGCAAAAGCTGCAGAACGAATGGTATTCTTCTTTATGTTCTACAAGTCTGTTATTATTTCTAGTCCTAGAAATTGCAATTCAGTACTAGTGCTTAATATGTCTGAGAAAGCTGTACCAGATAAATGTGAAAGGAGCAGAACTGTCTTATCTTTGCTTTCTTGATACACATCAGGCCAATGGGATGTTGTTAAATGTCATTTATAAAGCAAATACACACACTTCACCCTCAAGTAGAACCAGTACTGTAGAATTCCAAGGAATTGGTTGGTAGATGAGGGGGGGGCAGGGGGTGTAATTTGTTTTAGAAAATTATGCTTATCTTAATTATATCATAAATATTCTAACTGTGCTTAGCATGCGTTTTTGGCTATTTCCTAACAGATACAAACTACAAATGAGCGGTAAAAGTAGATGAGCTAGGAAATCCAGGACTTCCCAAAGTGAAATTCTTCCTTAGAAATTTTATGTCAATAGACAGTTTGCAAAAGGCTATCCAATATTGTTTTATAAAAAAAAAAAAATTAAGTACTGACTTCATTAAAAGGGGAAAATCACAAAAGGTACTAGACAGATCTGGAGAGGCAAAGAGAAATAAAAGGTAAAACTTAGTGAATGGTTACTTTGTTCCAAGAACTGTATAAGGGAACTTTATATTAATTATTTCACCTAGTCCTCAGACAGTCTGATAGGAAAGCATGGTTGGTTTTATTTTGCCTGTGAGCAAACTACATTTCCATTTCTGAGAAGTAATAGCAGTAAGAATAAATAACTAGCTCAAGTTACAGATAACTCCATCCAATAACCACAGAGACAAATTTACTTGCCCAGGTAGTAGAGAACAGAGCTGAAATTAGGACCTAGGTCAGCTTCACCCCCAAGGTCATGCTTTTTCTGGGCCATTGTACTTTTTACTACTTATCAGTACTTCTGGAAATTTATCAACTCATTGGGATTGATGTGTTCTGGGATATAATATGTAATATGAAGTATATACCTTAGAAAATGCAATGATGATTTAAGAAAAGCTTGAATAAATAGTTTCCCAAAGTCATCCTGTGATGATTTTTGGCCTTGAGTGACTCGCATAATGACATAGAAAACAAAAGATCAAGGCCTATTAGCCAATATTCTAAAAACATCTACAGTGATTTAGTCTTTTAAAGACCATATTATTGAATGGTAACTATCAAAATTATTCTTTTCTAATGTCAAAGTGGGCAATTTAGAAAAGTGGGCAAGAATAATTGTCCTTTATATCTGCGTTTAATATTTACTGAATGAACCAAGAGCTGTATAGATCGCAGAGGAGCTATATCCCAAGGAAAGAATTATTTATAAATGGATCTGTCATCCCTATCTGAGATCACTATGACTAAAGTAAATCCTTTGAAAAAGTTGTTCTAGACAGAATTGGTCACATTACACAGTTAGCTTCATGATCATTAGCATCTGTATTTTATATTTTTTTCTGCACCAGATTGACATGACTTGGACACACTTCAACTTTTAAAATAATATATTTTATTTGCCACAGAAAATAAAGTATCCAACAAAACCAAGAAGCATATCTCTTAATTTCACCAAGCCATGGAGTTGTTTTCATTGGAAAATAAAATCAGAATGGGAAATGCTGTTTTTATATAGCTTTTTTCTTTTTTTCCAAAAGTTATTTTTTAGGGGTGCCTGGGTGGCTCAGTCAATTAAGAGTCTGACTCTTGAGTTTGGCTCAGGTCATGATCTCAGGGTCATGAGTTCAGGCCCCTGGTTGGGCTCCATGCTGGGTGTGGAGCCTGCATAAGATTCTCTCTCTCCCTCATCTTCTACCCCTTCCCTGCTCTCTCTCTCTCTCTCTCTCACACACACACACACACACACACAAATATATATGTATACATATATACATATATGTGTGTATATATATGTATACATATATGTATACATATATATATGTTACTGGTTTTGGCTTTGACAAGTCTGGTATTATTTATTTATTTATTTATTTATTTTTAAGATTTTTATTTATTTATTTGACAGAGAGAGACACAGCGAGACAGGGAACACAGGCAGGGGGAGTGGGAGAGGGAGAAGCAGGCTTCCCGTTGAGCAGGGAGCCCGATGTGGGACTCGATCCCAGGATCCCAGGATCATGACCTGAGCCGAAGGCAGATGCTTAACGACTGAGCCACCCAGGTGCCCCTCTGGTATTATTTATTGACAACTTTCATAAATATTTTCAATGAAATATTTTAAATACATTTCAGGTAATAAATCACCACATAATATGAATCAAAAAGGAAGATAGATTAAGTACGATTGTGATTTTAATGAAAAAAATCTTCTTTATAAATGGGTGAAGGTGCTAATGCTAACATGACATTTTGTGAACAGTTAAAAAAAAGCAGATGCTCAAAACTTGAAATGCCCTCAAGAGTCAAGTTCTTGATTATAAGCACTCATAATACCAGCCTTATTATGCTCAGGAGGATAGTTAAGGGAGAGAAGTGGAGCTTAGTTTACATGCTGATTTCTCAAACCTTCTGATAACCTAAGACCTATGGTAGGAGGACATAAGTAAAGAAATAAACCTCATCTTAGAAGTTACCAGGAGTAACTGATGAAATGATTGGGTTTTTATAAAATCTCTTGATTGTGTCTTGGGACTATTTACAATATGATGGTTAGATAAAGTGGTGATTTTGAGAATTTACAATATGACAACAGCCTACTAATTGGGCTTTAGTGGGCAAGGCAGTTTGGTTGTGTGTCTAAAAACAATGTAATTTCTAATAAAGCAAAGCTACATTAATTGTGTCAAGGATATAGGGCAAAGAGTTAGATACATGGATAGCAAAACATGTTTCTTGTTCAGAAGCCTGAGAAACCAAGAACAGGCAAATTAACAGAATATGTGCAGATCAGGATGGGTAACTCACAAGTGGGCACTTTTTAAGAAATAAAATAATTAACTTTACTGGGGGAGGGTAATGAGAGGAAGGTGGATGTTGAAAGCCTAAGGAAATTAGATGGCTTTCATTAGGCAATATTAAACCATTGAAATTTTTTGGACAGGGAATGACAAAATCAGAACGCTACATTAGAATTAAATATTAGTAAAGATGGACTAGAGGAAATGATACCATTTCTTAAAAATCTATGTCCTGGGGTGCCTGGATAGTTAAGTTAGTTGAGCATCTGTCTCTTGATCTTGGCTCAGGTCATGATCTCAGGGTCATGAGTTTAAGCCCTGCATCAGGCTCTGTGCTCAGCCCACAGTCTGCTTGTCCCTCTTCCTCTGCCCCCCCCCCATCATGTGCGCACATGCTCTCTCTCTCTCTCTCAAATAAAATCTTTTTAAAAAAATCTCTGTGCTATACACTGTGTTAAGCATTTTATTAACATTAATAATTAGAATCGTTTTAATTTGTATTAGAATTTAAGTCTTATCTAGTTGTAAGGTAGACAAATTCATCCATAGTAGCTTAAATATAAAAGAATTTATCGTAGTGGTACAAAGGACATCTCTTAGGAAGCCAACACGAAGTTGTCTACCTTCAGGAACTAGAATATTGGGATCTAATTCTACTTGCCCATCTTTCAAGTGCTGCATGTTCTAGCTAGCATCCATCTCTTGTTGAAATCCTCTACCTCATCTTGTACATGTTCATACTTGTATTTTACCAATACTTAAGTAGAACTTGATACCAATCCCTTTTAATCTTCATAATGAAACCATGAGGTAGAGATTATTATCATTGTTTTACAAATGTTAATGAGGTACAGAGACATTAAGTAGCTTGCCAGAGTTTTCCCAGCTAGAATGGGAGATGCTGTGATTGAAACTCAGGCAGTCTAGCATCACATTCCTGTTCTTAATGCCACTGCATTGGCCAACGTAGCCCTTATTAGGCTGAAATCTACATGAAGATGTAAAGATTCTCCCTGCTAGGCCATTTTCAGCCTTTCAGCTCAAATATTTGAAAGAAGAGGATATTCCAAGGGGAATGCTGGACTCTACCAGCAGTTTGAGATAGAGGTGGGACACAAGTAGACATAATGGGTCTGTAATTTATAGTATTCTTCATCTGGATTTTGGAAACCCCATACTGGTATCTTCCACATTAATTCAGCCCAGGTTCTGCTCATAGTTAAGTTCTGCTCATAGTTAAAATATCTTAAAATTCCAGTTAATGGTAGACATCAAATAGCATAAATAAAGAGCATGAATATTTCTGGAGGTAGGAACCTTGGTAAAGTTCTGCTTATTCATTAATGGTAGGGACTGGGCATCTGAAAGAACCAGATAAAAAACAGGAAAAATAAGATATACTCATAAAGTTCCCAAACACCATATAAAGAGAGGGAGGGGGAAGGGAAGGAGAAGATAGGGAGAGAAAGCAACATAGATTAAAAAAAAAGTTCAGTGTGTACATAGTAGACAGTATGACATAAAGCTTAGGTGAATGCACTTCGAGATGAGATTGCCTGTGTATGAATTTATCCTTTACCATTTGACCTTGAAAGTTATTTATCCTCTATGTGCCCCTGTATGCCAATTTATATATAAATTGAAATCAATAATCCTACTTCACAGAGTTGTTGAGAGGGTTATTGTGGGGAATAAGACAGAAATGCATTGAAATGAATGATTACAATGAATATTAAGATATTTAAGGATATGTGGAATTCTGAAGTGAAGGAAGCTATCTATTAAAGCTTTAAAAAAAATGAAAAGCCTGTTTTGTCAAGTTAGATTGGTAAGGAGAACTGCAGTGAAATACTGACTGGGTGTGAAATTGAATTAGATAACCCTATTAAACATAAGATCTCAGGGCGCTTAGGTGACTCAGTTGGTTATGCATCCGACTCTTGATTTTGGTTCAGGTCATGATCTTGGGGTTGTGGGATCGAGCCCCATGTCAGGCTCTTTGCTGGACATGGAGCCTGCTTAAGATCTCTCCCTTCTACTCTGCCCTTCCCTCCCGCCCCTGACCCCTGACCCTGCTCTCTAAAAAAAAGGAAAAACCTCATTGACTATATCACTTCCTATAAAAGGTAAAAAAAACTGATCTAGTACAAAAAAGGTAGAAAATATTCATATAATCAAATATTTAACTTGCTTCAATTTTCCTTTGACAAAGTAAATGTCTTTTGTTATGCACTTCCTCAATTATGCACTAACACAATAAGATTTAACATAATTGTCTATTGTTTAAAGTAATTTTTCAATTAACTCTACACAAAGAATGTGTTCCAAAATTAGTAATGTAAGTTGACTCAATTTTCTTTTATAATGCTTTCCAGTTACAATTTATGGCAAAATTATATTGGAAATAACCCCAAATAGTGGAGTTAATGTCTCCAAGATTACAGGCTATAACACAGGATATTCTTTCTTTGAATTGATGCTTTCACGTTTTATTTCCGTTTTCAGTCTTCCTCCTTTTTAAAGTCTCTGTGTGCTTTCTTCAGGTTAGGCTGCAAAGTGGAGATGACAGAAAAGAAATATCACATTTGTAAGATAGATGCAAAAGATAGTTGAAAGAGGTTTTCAGTAACTCTTGAGTTCACATCAGGTTTTGTGGATGCTGGAGATTGGACCTGATATGTAATCAATCTAGAGAAAGAAAATTCTGATATTGCTAACTAATAGTTCCATTATCAGTAAATTCTTCTCTCTTAGTTATCTATTTCTGCATAACAAATTATTCCACATTTAGTAGCTTAAAACAACATATTTATTATCTCCAAATTTCTGTGAATCAAAAACATGGGCACAGTTTATCTGGAGCCTCTACTTCATAGTCTGTCATGAGGCTGTAATCAGTATGTCAGCCCCAGGGTCTGTGGTTCCATCTGAAGCCTCGACTGGAAAAACATAGTCTTCAAGCACATTTAGGTGGCACTTGGCAGGATTGAGTTGCTCAAGGGCTGTTGGACAGAGGGGTTCCTGATGGCTGTTGTCTAGAGACTACTCTCAGTCTCTTTCCATGGTGACCTCTTCTTAAAGCAGCTTACTTTATCAAAATGTATGAGCAAAATGGCAATAAAGGGAATTTGCCATCAAGAAAGAAGTTATAATCTTTTGTGACCAAATCATAGAAGTGGCATCTTAGTACCTATGTTGTATTCTGTTGGTTAGAAACAAGTCACTACATTTAGCCCACACACAAATGGAGGGATTCCATAGTGTGTTAATACCATAAGGAGGGTATTGCTGGAGGCCATCTTAGAAGTCTACTTACCACAACCTCCATCACAGTATTACATTATCATTGCTGTCTTTCATGAATTAAAAACAACTAATTATCTACCACTAGCTCAGCTACTCCAAACCCTGTTGCCTCAAAAGCAAAATGAGAAGGAAAATAGATATTTTATTCCATTAAATTCTTTACTTATACATTTAGGTCTCAGAGATAGTGATTTAACAATCTTATTCTGGTTCTGTGAAAGGTGTTTATCTTATTGATGCCCTCAGCCATATTTAACTTTGTTCCTCTACTATGCCCCTGCATTGTTCAAATGAAAGCTTATCTATGTGAAAGTGAGATTCTTTGCTTTTGAATTATAATACATCCAGTTTTCTGCCCCAGTAGCTAATGAGGAACTGAGGAACTGACCTCTTCTGAAACAAAGCATTTTGATAACACAGCATTGCTAAATTACACAGACATGGCATTTAGCTGCAGGAAACACCATGCTTCCCAGTGAGATCCACAGTCTACATATGTCAATTGGCACTTCTCAAGTTTGATTGGATGTGCAGATCTCCTTTTCTAGATGAGTAAACTCTGACCAGACTTGAGAAAGAAGATAAATCTGAATTAAATTTCTGGGTCAGCTGCTTTGTAGCTTTGTGACCATTGGAGAGTAGTCTAGTCTCAAAAGTCTCCATTTCCTACATGCAAATGATATTTTCCTTTGTAATAAGATTTTTGTTTAATTAGATGGCATAATTTATATAATATCCTTAGCACATTATTTAATAATTTAGGTATCATCTTCTTGACTTGATTGTGCCATATACATGATTTGCTAATTTTTTTGTTTTTGTTTTGCATAGTCATTTTGGTGGTAATTATTCAAAGATAAACTTCAGACCGTTTTTCCAATGACTCAGGGTCAACATATAGGCAATTATTATATTTGTCACAACCTGCTAAGTATTCATTCCATATAATTTGATTGAGCATTTACTATATGCTAAGTACTATTCTGGCTTCTAAAATACACAGATAAGATATCATTCTGACACTGACCACCACCTGCAGGTATTGGTAGGCACTAATCTCTAGGACCAGTCCTGGCCTTAGAAAAAAAGGATGTGAGAAACTTTTTTACCCACTCATAACCTCAGCATCCTATTGACTTCAGTACTAAATTTATATAATATTTGTTGGTCAAAGTTTTTTTTTTTTTTAAAGATTTATTTTATTTATTTGAGAGAGAGAGAGAGAGAGCACATGAGAGGGGGGAGGGTCAGAGGGAGAAGCAGACTCCCTGCTGAGCAGGGAGCCCGATGCGGGACTCGATCCTGGGACTCCAGGATCATGACCTGAGCTGAAGGCAGTCGCTTAACCAACTGAGCCACCCAGGCACCCTTGGTCAAAGTTTTTATATGTATATATCTAAGCCTAGTAATTTAATTTTTGTCTTTTCTATGCTTGTGTTATGATAGTATCCTCTAATACTTAGTTTCCTAGTTTTGTAAATTCCTTTCTCACACCACAAATTTGGCTTCTTTGCTATCATCTAACTGACCTCACTGAAACCCATAATCCATCTGAAACTATGTATAGTTCCTGCATGTTCTTTCCACTCCCTTATTTCAGAAGATAATTCATCCAGGTTGCAAAACAGATCCAGTATTTTACTCATGAATTCCTAATGCTATCTTCCAATTTCTAGCTGAATTTCAAAGGAATCATTTCCTATATATTACCAATAGGTATGTGGAATGTTGATGTATCACCAATAAATATGGTTAGCATTTATATTTGATCCCGTTCTCCAGGAAAACTATTATTTGCTAGACATATAATATAGATATCAAGCTGACCCTGAAGAGTTTTGTTCCAATACACAGAAATTTTTATGGTGACAAGTTGTGGGGAGGGAAGTTTGTACTGAGAAAGTATACTCTGATGGTATGCCATGTTTGTTGAAATCATGCTTACTATCAATTTCAATACAGAGAGGGCAACACTTTGCATATAGCATGTATACCTCTACTACCAAGTCATATTTTGCCCTGTTTCCATAGCTGCTGCTTCAGCTGCTGACTGTAAGGTAACTGTCATTTAGTTCTGAATATTTGCGTATTTGCCTCAGCCTAGAACATAGTATTTCTTAAATATTTTTTGAAGGGGGGAAAGAAAGAAGAGAAGTAGCTGTTTTCAGGGTAAAAAATGAAGGTGATGAAATCTAGGTGTTCCATATTTCCAGACTCTCTTTTGCATTAGATACTCACTCCCCATTCCTTACCTTTTCTTATTTCTTCTTCCTTCATTTCATTGACAGGGTATATTCTGGTTCTCAATACCATCTAAAATATCAGAATCACATAAGAAAATATAGCTTCCTTTCTCGATTCTAAAGACTCCCACAGACCAACAATCTTTAGCTCATACGGAGTCATTAATATGAGATTATTTTGCTGACCTATTTCTGTTATGATGAACAGTGTCGCTGAAAAGTCCCTTGGATTTCCTTCTAAGCTGCCATTTGCTCTTCAATCATGGAATGCTTAGTATTTTAAGCACAGCCATGTAGATAAGTCAGAGAAGACAACAGAGGGCAAATGAATGGGATGAACTAATAAAAGAAAAATAAAATCTATTAGCTGGGATTCAAGACTCTGGAGTTCTTGTCCCTATTTTCTTCTAGACTGTATGCCTTGGACATGCTACTTCACTCGTTGGATTCCTTTATCACTAAGGGAATGGATATTTAAGCTGTATAAACTGTCTCGGCTCTCATACTTTACAACTCAATGAGTTTTAGAAACATTACATCAGTTTTTACTCTAATGCTGATCCTTTGAGACTAAGTTAAACTCATTGAACAAGAAGACTTGATTGGAATCTAGACTGTAAAAACTTCAATAAATAAAAGTAAATTAAAAAAACATATAAATGTACAGGTCTGTGATTCAGCAGTCTTACACAATTCGCGTGCTCACCATAGCACATACCCTCCCCAATGTCTATCACCCAGCCACCCCATGCCTCCCACTCCCCATCACTCCAGCAACCCTCAGTTTGTTTCACAGACCTGTACCTCTGAAACAAATAATACATTATATGTTAAAAAAAAAAAAGATAGTAGGAAGGGGAAAATTGGAAGGGGAGATGAATTGGTGGGGGGATGGGTTAGCCTGGTGATGGGTATTAAAGAGGACACGTATTGAATGGAGCACTGGGTGTTATACGTAAACAATGAATCATGGAACAGTACATCAAAAACAAATGATGTCATGTATGGTGATTAACATAACATAATAAAATAAGAAAAATGCAAAAAAAACCCCACATATAAATGAATACATAGATAATACATAGATAATTCTAAAGTATTGAAATCATTGATAAAATTCAAATATGGGATGAAGATTAGATAAGAGTATGTTATCAATGCTTAATTCATGATTTTGATAAATGTACTGTGATTGTTTAAGAGTAAATCCTTATTCTCAGAAAATGTTCTGAAAAATTTGAGGGTTAAAAACATTCAATGATTTTTTAAAATATTTTTTTAAATTTATTTATTTGAGAGAGAGAGAGAGAGAGAGAGAGATCGTGAGTGGGGGAAGGACAGAGGGAGAGAGAGAAGCAGACTCCCAACTGAGCAGGGAGCCCTACCTGGAACTCAATCCCAGGACCTTGAGATCATGACCTGAGCCAACCAGGTGCCCCAAAATTCAGTGACTTTTAACTAGGGAGAAGAATAGAGAGGAGCAGAGCAAAGAGCATGTCCAGAGGATCAAGAATCCCAATAATACTTCAATTTCTGTTTCCAATTCTGGAGGATTATCTGTGTGCTTGTCTATGTGTTCTGTCAGTTTCTACATAATTTCTCATGAAGAATGATTTGTGCTTTTTCATCACTGCTCTAGCTCCAGTGGTTTCCTGTTACTCGAAGGAAACTAACAATGTCTATGGTCAACATATGTCTATGGTGAACATATTAAGGCAACTTATAAAGACTTGGCATAAAGAATTATAACTACCTTACAATAGGTCAGAATATACAAATGTCCACTGCCTTAGAACCCCATAAAAGTTATCTGTCCACATGCCCATAGTAGCCATAACTGAGCTCCCATCCATTAGGTCTTGTCAATTGTGGCTACCACATAGATGTCCTCACTCCCCGGCATTTTTAGGACCATTGTGCTGGCATTGTGGAAAAGTTGAAAATCACTGAGATGAGTGCATGAGCCTGAATAAATGCTCCAATGTCCTCTGAACTCCTTAGTATGAGTTCACATGGTTCTGTTTGCACAACTGAAAGGAATGACGGCTCCCCTCACCTTTGGGATTACACCTTGTTACATAGACTTTAAGACATGGCTTAGGTTTTAGAGAAACCATTTTTACTGGAAAGTCTATCTTTTGCCCTGAAGGTCTATCAGATAGTAGTAAAGTCTATCAGGTTAGTAGTAAACCAGCCTTAGATTAATCACCCTGACCACATCAAATGTTGGTAGAAGGAGATAGTAACACTACTAGCTCTTCAGCCAAATGGCTTTGGTTCAAATCCTGTTTCTGTCATATACTGTGACATTAGGCAAGTTTTTTTTTTTAAACACATTTTAATCTCAGTTTTCCCATTTGTGTAATGGCACAAATCTTAATACCTAACTCATAATGTTGAAATGAGATTGAGGCAGTATATCTCAAGTTTATAGAAGAGTACCAGTAACAATATTAAGTCCTCAGTGCATTAGCTATTGCCCCATTTAAAATATTTCCCTTATATTTATGACAAGACTCATTCCTATAATTTGTATTATTTTCAGTAATCTCAAGTTACACAAAACATATAGTCTGTTCTAAATGGCAGCCTTAACACTTTTTGGATGCAACAAACTTTTTTTTTATTTTTTAAATTCCTCAGTCTAAATTTCATTAGCTTTTCTACACATAATGTAAAACTGAGCTAAATCTCATCTTCCTGGCCACTGTTCTCTAAGACACAGTCTAGACTGGTCATGCTTCTCACAAAAGTGGGACCTAGAACTTTCTGAAAATGGACTTTCATTATATCTCCCTTTTTGGATGCCACACTTCTGTTTCAAAACCCATCTATCAGCCTCTGTCAACTGTTTAGCACTGTTCTTTCTTTCTTTTTTTTTAACATTGTGCAGAGGTCTTTCTCCTCTGCTGTCCTAACACTTACCTTTTTCCTCCTAAACTCACAAAACTGATTTTTTACTTTATGTCTAAAATTGTGATTTACTTTTTCTGACTCAATTTTGTTACCGCAAAAAAAGGAAAAAATCCTGTTACCTGATCTTATAGGTCCCTTTCTGCTCTGAAATTTCTTGATCTAGTATCTTTATATTTATCCCTATTATAATTGATCATATTTGGCCTGGCCCTCATTTCCAGCAGGTAGAGATACAGAACACTGATTCTGTCAAGTAACCTAATACACTGATTCTTCTTTTAAGTACTATGCTCTAAGAAATTTAATCATAAGCCATCTATAACCTCAAATAAGACAATGGTTAGGGGAGAATATTGGCAATACCAGGGGCAGAATCCAAAGCAGCCCAATTACCTTGTCTGATCATTAACCCATCTCTGCCCAACATCTCATAACCTTAGAATACCTACTATGTGTTCTAGGTAATAAAAACATCATTGTTATTTTTTATTTTGTGATTCAATGTTTAGATGAAACCCCAGTGCTGTTCCCTCCTTAACTGTGCAAGGTCATATTTTCTTATCAGAGTTTCGGTACTAATGGTAAGCATTTGTTGCATGTTTAAGGAAAATATGCCTCGTGAATGTAGAGTCAAATAGGAAAGCTGCAAAAGTCAAGTCAGACACAATGTTAATCTGTTTCAGCTGGGTTTTAACTATTTTTATTTTTTTAAAGACTATTTATATTACAGAGTGAGAGAGACAGAGAGAGAAAGAGTGAGTGGGGCAGGGGCGGAGGGAGAGAGAGAGAATCTCAAGCAGACTCTGAGTGGAGCCGTACTCAGGGCTGGATCTCAGGACCCTGAGATCATGACCTGAGCTGACATCAAGAGTTGGATGTTTAACCGACTGAGCCCCTCCCAGGTACCCCGATTTTAACTATTTTTAAAAATTATTCTTGAAGTGATGAGAAAAAAGACCGTGTCACAAACAAAGCCAAAGGACAAAATAACAAATTTTCATGGAGAAAAAAAGATTTCTTGATTCTGTGTCCTTGCCTGTTTTGGGAGAAAGTACTTAAGAAGCAGTGGTTGTGGTCTTTCCTTTCTACTAAATACACTGTTCCATGCCTTGTGGCATAACAGAATCAAAACGCAGATGTTCCACCACTTTGGTGAGGAGTGAGAATGTGTCACCATGGCCCTAAAGAACTATTATTTGATCTTCTCTTCCTCTCTTGCACATATTGGCCTGCATTTTCTGTTGATTCTTGATGTCTGTAAATAAACCAGTGTAATTAAAAAGGTGGAGAAAGACCAGCATCTGGTAAAGATGTTTATTGCCAGGTGGCTGACCTTCTCTTGCCAAGGTAATTTACTTTGCTAGTGTTATTTATTTTCTTTCCTTTTTCGGAACATACGGCAAAACACTAAGTAATTCTCTGAATTGTGAAGTAGCTCTGAGATGATGATAATTTTCTTTTTATGTTTATAAAGGGCTATTAGGGTCATGAGGGATGGGAGAAAGGACAATATTTTTTGAGTCCTTCTTTGGAATAGATAATGAACTTGGTGTATTATGTATTATCCCATATAATTGTAAGAGCTACCCTACATCATGGTAAGTATCACCTGTGGAGAAACTGAGCTCAGAGAAGTGAACTTTTTGGCCTAATGTCATTAATTTGTAACTACAAAGAACTGGGATTTGAGCATAAGTTTTCTAGGCCCTATAATCCATACATCTTTTTTTTTTTTAAAGATTTTATTTATTTATTTGACACAGAGAGAGGCACAGCGAGAGAGGGAACACAAGCAGGGGGAGTGGGAGAGGGAGAAGCAGGCTTCCCACCGAGCAGGGAGCCTGATGTGGGGCTCGATCCCAGGACCCTGAGATCATGACCTGAGCCGAAGGCAGACGCTTAACGACTGAGCCACCCAGGCACCCCTATAATCGATACATCTTGACTTCCTTTATATTATATTCCTGCTGTAGATAATCCACACCTATGCAATACCTTTAATTTCCAGGCAACTCATTATTGACAATTATTTGCTATTTCCTAAAAGAAAAAGAACACCTGATGCCTCGTATTTTTCCTACCAACTTGCTACCAGGTGCTGGAATAATTGATCTCTCCAAATAAAAATCCTAGTTCTTTTCAGGTCAAGATTTAAACATGCAGCTATACATATGTGGATCCTTCCTTTGCTACCATCTTACATCTAGGAAGGATATTGGCATTGTGGTTCCCAATTCTAAGTGTTGCTAAGAAAATATATCTGGCTCTCTATGTTCTACATACATGGTGGATTTAAAACCTTTTGGGATTAGGTGGTTCTTTGGCCAGTGAAACATAAGATTAAGTGGCATCTGTTATTTCTAGGTATAAGCTTAAAAAAAAAAAGAAAGAAAAAGAGGTAGTGCCCAATTCACTCTTTGCAGTTGTTTGACTAATGACAGTCAAGTTGAGGTGAAGCTTTTTTCAGCTTGGGTTTCTGAGTGACTGCAATGAGCAGAACTCCTTTTTTAGTCAGAATAGGTTAGATTTTGCTGTGATAATAAAACACCCCCAGACCTTCCATGGCTTAGCCCAATAAAGGGTTATTTTTCACTCCTATGATGTATTCATGGGCTGACTAGAGACCCTAAGCATGTTTTAATCATCCTTACATTGTTGCCTGGACTGATAAAGCTAGCTACTACCCATTACATTTCTTACAACCGTGGAAGAAGGGAAAGAGACCACAGGGAAGTGCAAACTGGCTCAGACATTTTCTGTTCACTTTGCTTTGGCCAGAGCAACTTATATGGCCATGCCTGAGTTCAAGGGGGAGGAGATGCAGAATTTTGCCATCTGCCTGCAAAAAGGAGCACCAAATATTTATGAGCAGCCTTAATGACAACCAAAACCTCTAGTCTACCCCCTTGTGTTACACATATAGCATAAGTAAGAAATGAGCTTACATGGGGGTAATCCAGGGAGGTGTTGGAGTTGTTACTTAAGCAATATCAGCCCAATTGGACCCAAATAGTCCTCAGTAGAGAACAGTTTAAGAAATCATATTTCACATGTAGTAGAAGTTGCCAATCCTGGGTACACAGTAGAATGATCTAAAATGTTTTTAAAAGTATTAGTGTTCAAGGCTCACCACCTACCAATATCATTAGAAACCCCTTGTTGGGCTTGCTGCTCAGTGGGGAGTCTGCTTCTCCCTCTCCCTTTGCCCCTCTCCCCTGCTTGTGCTCTCTCTCTCTCTCTCTGTGTGTCTCTCTCTCTCAAATAAATAAATAAAATCTGTAAAAAATAAATAAAACTTCCCAAAGGACTGTGGTATGCAGCAGGAGCTGAGAACCATTGATATATACAACCGAATATTGGGCGTATGATCTAGAACTATAGGTGATGATTTGTAATTATGCCCATTATCTATAAAAATCTACCTAAAGTTTAAAAGCAAGTCATAAAATATTTTGATATCTGCTCTATAACTGTGTACCTATTTTTGTTTAAACATACAGAGAAGTTTAGAATGCTACACTGTCAAATATCACATGCGTTTGCTCCTGAGGCATGATTAGTACTTTTCATGAATTACTACGAGGAAGAAGAAAAGGTTTTAAGTTACACTTAGTTTCCATTGTCTTTGTTCTGAGTTTTGACTACTATTTTATGCTTCCATAATCATAATCTTGTTACATAAGTAAAACTTTAATGCCCTTTAATTTAAAGGGCAAAATATTACATAATACCTCAAAACTATAAAAGCATGCATGCCATGTTTGTAAATAGGGAACTATAATGTTAAAAAGATGTCAATCTTCGGGGTGCCTGGGTGGCTCAGTCAGTTAAGCATCTGACTCTTGGTTTTGGTTCAGGTCATGATCCTCAGCGTTATGAGATCGAGCCCCAAGTTGAGCTCACTGTGGAGTCTGCTTGAGATTCTCTCTCTCCCTCTGCACCCCCCCCCACACACCTGCTCTTTCTCTTTCTCTAAATAAATAAATAAAATCTTAAAAGATGTCAATCTTCACCAAAGTAATTAACAATGTAAAGAACAAAATTCTCAGATTTCTTAGGGGTAGTCTGAAGAGAACTTTATTTTAAATCTTATCTGGAAGAATTATCACTTTTAAATAATAAATAAATACAATTTATTGTATTTATTGAGGGAGAGGGAGAAAGAGATTTATTATTTAAATACAATTTATTATTGTATTTATTGAGGGAGAGGGAGAAAGAGAACCTCAAGCAGACAATTTATTTAAAATTTGAGAGAAAATTATCCTAATAGAATTTTCATCCTCGGTTACTAAAATATTATGTATAGAATATTGAAAAGACTTTCATATAGCTGTAGGAATAGAAAATACATAATTCAAAAGAAAAGAAATGGTTGTGGTAGACCCCCAAAATATGTAAGAATCTAGAATGTGGTAAGGTGATATTTCAAAATATGGAAAGAGAATATATGCAATACTGAGAAATTTACTCTGTTGAAAAATAAGAAGGTTATTATTCCCTGCCATATACCAAAAATCCATCATTATTCAAAATTTAAATATGGAGTATAATCTTTAAAAAGTAAAACATAAAAAAATAAAAGTAAAACATAAGAGGAGTAGTTATGTCATCTTGGAAAAGAAAAAGGTTTTCTAAAAATAGAATCAGGGAAAGAAGCTAAGTCAACTATTTACACACTTGTAAAAAATAAAAATCTAAAATATGCGTCATTATATATCACAAAATATAATCAAAGTCCATTAACACCGTGATATATTTAACACATTTTAGGCAAAATATTAGTAATCTTTATAGTAATCCTTACTATAAAACTCAAAGAAATTATTGGAAAAAGTTTAACAATTCAAAAAAAATGCAAACAGGTGAATAGACAATTGGCAAAAGAAATACAAGATTGATTCAATATCTATTAGTATTTATACTCTACCTTTTATGATCGAGACACTGTTGGAAGCCCAGCAATATACTAATGAACATGATAGAAACCATGCCTTCTGAGTGTATATTCTAGTAGGGGAAAGTAAAATAAATAACCAAGTGTGTCATGAATTTAATGCTGAATAATAAAGCAGATTATGGGCATTAGGATATATGCTGTGGGATTTAGGAGCGGCTCATTTGTATGACGATCAGTGAAAGCGTCACTGAATATAGTAAGTCATTGAGTCACGTGGGCAAAGTGCTTCCCAGACAGAAGATACAAATGTGATCGCTGAGGTTGAATATGCTCAGTGAGTTTCAGGGACAGTGGCATGATCCCCTTGTGATGGAGTTGAGTCTGGGGAAACAGTGAATACTAAAGGGTTCTGGAGTTTTGTGTAGGGACAAAGCGTGAAAGAGTTGTCCAGAAGAGGAAAACAGTAAACAGGCTAGAATAATAGAGTGAAATTGTTAGGATTCGATAAAGGCACACAGTTCTTAGTGGTCACACATTGAAAGTGAGCCTGAGTGTATTTGCTTTTCTAGCCATGTTCAGTTGTAGACCCAGATCTGTATTTTTCCAGAAGGATCTTTATTTCAGTATTCCACATAATAGGAAAAATATTGAAATCCAACTAAAATAGTTTCCAAATAACCTATACCAAGTGTCCAACAATAGGTTGGCATAAATGCCTTTGATATGAATTTATCTTTGTTCAAAGACTTGGAAATACGTTCATTTGTGTATGTGCAGTTATATGTGTGTGTGTACATAAATATACTTTAGAAATAGATATATAAAGCTTATACTCCTAGATATAAACACATGATGCTTACATAAAATATTTACTCACAAAAAAATACAGGGTTAGAGTATAATTTTGTTTTTGAAATAAATTTTGTGTTTTAGTGAAACATATTTATGTTATATATTTTTATTCTGTGTACATATGTAGATATATGCATATATGCTCTATAAACATGTATTTTATGTATATATTATATACATACACATACACATGTATATAAATTTATACATATATATACATATATACACATAAGATACATGTTACTGGAGTGATAGGGAGGGTTCAGTACAAAGATTAATGTACTGCTTTGATGCTTTTACGTGACTTATTTCAAGTCTCTGGCCTGGGTTTTACCATTGGTAAATTGCAGGTGACATGTGCCTGATAGATTTGTGGAAAAGGTTAAATAAGATACCTTATTCAAAGGGACCAGACATTCTGACTCTGCCAATTACAGATGGTGTAACTTCCAAGTTTGAAAGTCAATCTCCCCCACTGCAAAATTCAGACTTCTCTACTCTTCAGATTTTTGACAGGAATAAGTGAGATAAAATACATGATCTGATATAATGCTTGGTATGGAGTATTCCTTAAATTGTAATTTTCTAACCAGATTTATCAATTTCTGCTATTAGATACATTGTGTTAAATTTCATGATTATCTTCTGAAATTTCAAAGTGTGCTGCAAATACTATATATCTATCTTTTATGCTCACTCTTTTATTCCCAATAATTGTCTTTTTCCTTTTTTTAGACTCTAATTTCTACTTCCCTCATAATGATCTCTATTTTTCTTAATGTGTACCCATAGATAGTTTTATTGACTAGGTATTCTATGGAGGAACTTCATTGCAAAAAAGCAAACTGAGCAAAAAAAGAGCTTTACTACCAAAGACTTTTTGATTTTTTTTTTAATTAAGTGAAAATCAGGAAGCATGGACTTTCTACATCCTCCCACCATCTGAAACAACATGGCATGGTCAGTTGTAGTGGCAGAAATTCCAGTGTCCACATATGATAGAAGAAAGTATAGCATTGAAATAAGAAAGGAGTTAAAAAAGAAAATTCATATAGGTAGTGGATACAGGAGATTTTAATTTGCTTTTGTGTATTTTTTTAAAGATTTATTATTTTAGAGAGAATGGGGGGAGGGTGTGAGGGAGAGGGAGAAAGAGAACCTCAAGCAGACTTCCTGCTAAGCAGGGAGCCTATCACAGGGCTCGATCCCACAATCCTCAGATCACTACCTGGTACAAAATCAGGAGTTGGACGCTTAACCTACTGAGGCACCCAGGCACCTCTGCATTTTCATTTTTTATTTGAGAGTTATCAAGAAAGCTTGTGAGAAACCATGGAGTTCTAGAATATCCTAAAAGGGAAAAAAGAAGATATTGAAAAATAGTATTTCTGTAAGTTATGAATTGGTTAACTTTTAATCATATTTGAAGTTCCAGTTAATATTGGAAATCACTAACCAGTTTTAAGTTCTTTTAGTTCTTTTGGATTTGCTTCTTCCTGTGGGAAGAAGACATTGGGTCAGGGCGCCTGGGTGGCTCAGTTGGTTAAGCGTCTGCCTTCCGCTCAGGTTATGAACCTGGAGTCCCGGGATCGAGTCCCTCATCGGGCTCCCTGCTCAGCAGGGAGTCTGCTTCTCCCTCTGACCCTCCTCCCTCTCATTCTCTCTGTCTCAAATAAATAAATAAAATCTTTAAAAAAAAAAAAAGAAGAGATTGGGTCAATAAGGGAGCAGGAAGTTGACCCATAGTGGTTTAATTTATATTTTAGAGTCTGCTTAGAATTGAATGTCTAAGATGAAGTACCTTGCTGAGCATTTTTACCTATATTGCTTTAATTATGGTATAAAGTTTCAATTTTATATGGGCCCTTATTATTCTTAGAGTAAAATCTCAAAGACTATGTAGAGACAAATATTAAGTCAGGATTGAATACTGGTGAAAATGTACACTTTGTGATGAGATGATTTGGGTAGAAATGAAAACTAAGTTAAAGTCATTAAGAAATTATTATTTTTAAATGATCATGAGAAGTTGTAAAGTGGCAATCTTTTTCACTTACACAGTTCCTTCAAAATCTGTGTTCTTTTTTGGAAGGCATGAGAAGACAATTAAAAATCTACTTAAATTAGTTCAAGTCTGCTCTCCTCTTCCAGGGAAGACTGAATCCACTGGAAATTTGCATATCACAGTGGGACTTACAATTAAGTGTTACTATGGATCTGTGCATCACATTTGTCCATGTCATAGGACAAATAGAAAGTAATAAGCATTGTACAGTCCATTAGAGTATATGGACAAGGTTGTGTCAGCTCAATGCAACAAAGTTGCCTTCAGCTAAAAGCTACCTCGGCGTTTGCCTGCTCTCTCTGAGGACTGAAGGGAGAAATATTTCAGCTTGTATTAATACCTTCAGAACAATGGTTTGGAACACTCCCTCACAAAGGTTCTAGAGGGATTTACAGAAAGTAACATCAAGGACAAAGGTTTCAAATTATGGTTAAAATTTGCTGTTAGCATAATCCAGCATTTGAAGTTCATATAGCCTGATATGTGAATGGAAGCCTACAAAAGTCATTCATGGACTCAAAGACACAATAACACAATGGCTTCCATTTCCATATAGGATTCATTTCCTAGGAGATGTATTTGGCTGAGTGGAATTTGTCTACCATCTGTGTGTTGAATTTATAGGTATCTGGAAAAAGAAAAAATGGTCTTTCTAATTCAGATTGGAAACAGGAAACAGGAAAAACTATTATACAATACTTTTTGTAGGGTGAGAGATACTCAAAATTGAACTCCCGAGAATTTGGGAAATGCAAGATAATCTCATGACTATTTCAACTGTGGACATGATCAATAATTAAGGGATGATTGGCCTCATATACCATCTCTCTTCACTCGCCTTAGTCACTGGCTGTGAGCAGGGATTAAACTTGTTCATGGGTATGTTTCCTTTTTACCTTTTTCAAGTTTATGCGAGGAGGTTATCTTATAGAAAAAGTCAGCCTAAGCTGCACTTTGCTACCAGAACTGTTCAAAGGAATGTACCCCTAACCTCGTCGTGCAAAGAAAAATGCAAGAAGAGAATTTGCCATTCAGTAGAGGAACCTATGCATGAGGTAGAGATTGTATCTCCTTTTTGTGACTAGAAATTCTTGCCAGGAACTTCTCAAGAGAAAAATAAATGAGAGAAAAGTGTTTCTTCGCAAGAGATCCTATGCACTGCTATCCATGTTGAATAAGGGAGGACTAGGAGTTAACCATCCTCCAGTATCCAGGTACCATCATTATGGAGAGATGGGACTCCTTGTAGCCAGTTCTGTCAGGGAGGTAATGCAGCTATAACATCACATGGGAGGATAAAAGAAAGAGGAAAGTCAGGCAGGCTGCACTAGAAGTGTGTTGTTGTGGGAAAATCTCTGGAGCCACCATGGATAATGGTCAACCTGGGACTGAGAAACAAAATTTTTAAGAATTGCTATTCTGATTTGCTAACATACCCTTTAATGCTCTTAGGGAGAAATAATGGTAAGAAATGCCTTGTGATGATTATTGTTGAGTGGGATGTGAATTTTTGTAATAACTCCATGAAGGAACCAAGTCTAGTGAATACTAAGATGTACTCAAATTAGACAAACACCCCTTCTAAAGATATCCAAATACTGACCACTACCCAGTCAGCAGGAAAGGGCTATTCAGAAGTTTGCTGACAGTTCCTTCTAAATCAAACCATTGTTAGAAATATTAACTAGTGTTAACTAGGTAATCTCAGAACCAAATCAAACCATATTAATGTGAGTTAATATTCAACTTTGAAAGGAAAATCCATGCCTTTATAAATCCTTATGTTAGAAATGGTCTATTCCTACACCTCCTTTGTGTAAATGTAAAAATGCAAACCCAAAGAACTAATGATTTGTACATATTTCATAGCCATTGTCCTGATTTAGACATCAACCAAAAAAGCTTTCTGGAGATATTCTCACTTTTAGCAAAATTTTTACATCAACTACTTCTACTTCTTTCCTACATTTCTTTTCCCTATTAATCCCTTGCATTCTTCTAGAAAGCTAAATATTCTGAATCTTCTTTCATGGATGATTGGACTTTTAAAAAGGTCATTCTCAGTGGGTAAATTTCAATACCTCCACAAAATTTTAAGCAAGTTCAAAATATAATCACATATGTCCTTTCATTCTTAGCACTTATATCTCTGACTTTCACCTTTTTGACATTTTAAAATGAATTGTGATCCTGGTTCAGGTGCCTGACTGACAGCACTGGAAAATATAGTTACCCAGCCAATGAAATGATAAAGCCTGTTGGAGCCTGATATGGGCCCTAGAATCAGGCTGCCAAGACCTTCTCTGAAGTCATTCTGCTGTGATGAATACATGCTCTCTGGGTTGTTTCACAACTTCTGAATTGAATGGTTACACATCAGGGTTGCCATTTGGACCATTGTTAGTTAAAGTTTCTACTAGTATGCATACTAGAAATATCAAGGAAGAGCCAGACGTGGCCACACCCTCAGGAAACCGTCAGTCAGCTCAGGCTGCTATAAAAAACCATAGAATGGATGGCTTGCAATAAACATGTATTTCTCACAGTTTTAAAGGCTGGGGAGTATAAAATCAAGGTGCTGGCAGATTCTTTTCTGGCAAGAACCTGCTTCTTGCTTTGCTGGTTACTTGTCTTTTTGCTATGTACTCACATGGCTGAGGGCAGGGAGAGACCGAGAACAAGCTCTGGTATCTCTTTCTTTAAGGGCACCATTCCCATTCATGAGGGCTCCACTCTTATGACCTAATTGCTTCCTGAAGACTGCACCTCCTAATGCCATCACATTGAGGGTTAGGGTTGCAACATCTGAATGGGGAGGGGGGGAGTACACAAACTTTTAGTTCCTAACAATGACTTTTAACTTTGTTGGGCAATTGTTTAAATAGACATGTAGAATGGGGCAGAAAGTGCTAAAAGTTAACAATGCTGGTCAAATTCAGAGTAAATTAGGGAAGACTTCAAGAACAAAGTACTATCTGGGGCACCTGGGTGGCTCAGTCAGTTGAGTGTCTGACTCTTGATTTCAGCTCAGGTCATGATCTCAGGGTCCTGGGATGGAGCCCCATGTTGGGCTCTGTGCTGAGCATGGAGCATGCTTGAGATTCTCTCTCTCTCTCTCTCTCTCCCTCCTTCTGCCCCTCCCCCTGCTCATGCTCTCTCTGCCTATAAATAAACAAACAAACAAACAAACAAACTCTTTTTCAAAAAAAAAAGAAGCAAGCACTATCTGATCTGCAAATTGCTTCATGACCTGGTTTATACACATATAGCTCCCTGGCCTCTTCTTCTACATTCTGCCTGTGTTTATTCCAGAGTGGCAGAGTTTATGTAGCTTCTAGAACTCATTGTACTGTATACATTTCCAGGTCTCCATCACAGCTGTTCCCTCACCTGGATGGCTCTACACTGTTGTAGTGGCTTTGATTGATCACTTGGGTCTGGTTTTCCATTCTTTCTGGGCACAGGAGATGGTGTTACTCGTCTACATTCCCTTGTGGTTGGATGAGGCCATGTAACCAGTTCTGGTCAATGGTCTGTGGGCAGAGTCTGGCCATTTAACTGACATGGGAGGATTATATATCTCTGTGTGGCATATATTTAGTTTTGTTCAGTGTGTTGTGGACAGACATGATCGATTGATTTAGTGGTGATTAAATAGGGTTTTTAACTCACAGTTCCATGCCCTCCAGCTCTCTTGTGAAGTCCTATATTGAAATGGAGTTTCAATAAGATCAATGTCACCTATAATCTGAGAAACCTCATGATATATTACTGCTCTGAAGAATTTACCAGACCCACAAGAGATGTTGTGTAAGCAAGAAATGAAGGTTTTCTTTCTTTTTTTTTTTTTTTTTTCCCTAAGCTACTGCGATTTAGAGGTTTATTCTCACATCATAGTTCCTTTCTGCCTGATATTATTTCTCTTCTGGACTTTGAAACATGTTTCAAAAGTCATAGTTGCCTTACCCTGTTCTGAAATTCTTCCAGGCTGAGTTAGGGGCCTGTGCTTTCTGTGATCTCTTCAAAATCCATTTTCCTCATCTGATGCCAACATCCACACTTTTTGTTCAAGAATATAGGATGATACCTCTTCAGTCTATAAAATCCATCTGTGAAACTGTCCCCAGCTTGTGGATAGGAGCATATGATTCACACCAAAGTCAATCAATGTAACACATTCCCTGCAATTGATTCAGATGTGGGCACCTGATTAATTAATTCTGAACAATATGAATCTCAAGACTGTCTCCTAATGCTGGAATTAAAATATTTTCATCTTATTGAATGATTTGCAGCTGAAAGGAAATAACTCTAGAGCTACCGGAAGCCACTTTGCTGCCATGACGGATGTCCATTTTAAAATTAGAGGCAACCCAGGTGAAGTCAAATCACATTAAAGAGAGGATTGTATGTCCTGATAGAGAACTTGTTACAAATCCATGCTTGAACTTTTATGTTATGTGATTCAATAAATTTCCCTTTTGTTAAGCGAACTTGGGCTTAGTTTTCCTTTTTTTTTTTTTTAAGATTTTTATTTATTTATTTGAGAGAGAATGAGAGACAGAGAGCATGAGAGGGAAGAGGGTCAGAGGAAGAAGCAGACTCCCTGCTGAGCAGGAAGCCCGATGCGGGACTCAATCCCGGGACTCCAGGATCATGACCTGAGCCGAAGGCAGTCGCTTAACCAACTGAGCCACCCAGGCGCCCGTTTTCCTTTCTTTTTTAACCTCAAAAGCATTACTGGTATAGATTCTTTCATCTGTAACTATAATACCATGCAGTTTCTGCTATTGGAAAATTTAATGTTTGGGGCACCTGGGTAGCACAGTCAGTTGAGCATCTGACACTTGATCTAGGCTCAGGTCATGATCTCAGGCTTGTGAGATCGAGCCCTGCGTCAGGCTCCGCTGGACATGGAAACTGTTTAAGATTCTCTCTCTCCCTTTCCCTCTCCCCCTCCTCCCTCTCTAAGAGAAAAGAAAATAAATTAACATGCAGTTTATTATATGTCTGGATACTTGTGTTTCCTTCTAAACCATAGGTTTCTTGAGGCCAGAGTCTCTATCTTGTTCACACTGTAACACTGATGCGTGGTGGTGCCTGGGTGGCTCGGTTCATTAAGCGTCTGACTCTTGATTTTGGGTCAGGTCATAGTCTCAGGGTGGTAAAATCAAGCTCCATATAGGGCTCCACCTGTTTAAGATTCTCTCTCTCCCTTTCCCTCTGCCCCTCCCCCCACTCTCGCTGTTAAAAAAAAAAAAAGACTGATGATGCCTGGCTTACAATTGATGTTTAGTTACCATTAAACAAAACAAACCAAATGTTTACCATTTGGTTATGCAAATCATCTGACCTGAGAAGTGGACATAGAATGTTTGGGGGAATGGCAGAGGCTTTGGGCTCCGGTGGGGTCAGCAGGTAGCCAGAAGAAGAAAGGATTCTACCAAGGTCATGAAAGAGAAGGGTGCTCAAAGCAAATGTCACAGAGTCCCAGCATTTTAGGGGCCATTCTGACATTTTAACAGAAACTGGGCTTGTTTCACAGTTTTCAGGCTGTTTAAAAATATCAGAAGAGCCTTACCAGAATTCTACCACTTAATGATTCAAGAGGGCCACCTCAGATCTTGAAGAACTATGACTTGCCAGCAAAACAGGAGAGGAAAGAAGAATAAGATTATATTAAAAGAATGGAGACAACATCAGAATTGTTTCTGGTTTTTTTTTTTTTTTTTCCTGAGAGGTCAAGGCAAAAATTAAGACACATTTAAGAAAACTACATCTTCAGTGGGAAATGCTTCAATATTTTTTGTCTGCTTGGGTCTTTCTCATAGATGAAGCTAATCCAATTTGAGAGCTTGGTAAAACACTGTGAATGATGCTCTCTCATTACCTGTCACCTCAGGGATGAGGTTCTTTGGAGCATGACAGAACACATCCTCCCATTCTCAACCTGAGTCACTGTCACTTTTCTCTTTTTGACCTTTTTCAGGAACTGCAGGGGCATCATTCTTGACTGACACTGATGCAGCTGGGCACCTTGCTCCCAAGGACAGCACCTGCGGGCTTTTAGGCTGTGACTAATACTGAGGGCTTTCTTCTAACAGGAAAAAAAAAAAAAAAACTGTGAAGGAAAGTGCTGACAATTACTGTAGTGGGATAAATAGTGATGGTATCATGCCAACCAATATATACTGCTGCTGAATGGCATCCTTTCCATTTTTTTGCCAGGGCTTTCTTTTGCTTCCTTTCAATAATCATTGCATTCTGATTCTTAAGTTGTCTCATTCAAACCTCTTACATCTTCTTCAAAACCTAGGAATTTTTTTTTTTTTAAAGATTTTATTTATTTATTCATGAGAGACAGAGAGAGAGACAGAGGCAGAGGGAGAAGCAGGCTCCCCGCAGAGCAGGGAGCCCGATGCGGGACTCGATCCCAGGACCCTGGGATCATGACCTGAGCCGAAGGCAGACGCTTAACCGACTGAGCCACCCAGGCGTCCCAAAACCTAGGAATTATTTATCAAACTTAATTGCCCATTTATTAAACAATATTATAACCAAGCACTTGCCAGTTTATTATATAGTTTCTTAAAGTATGGTCCACGGAGATTGAGCATCAAAGTTATTTCCTTTATCATATGTTTAAGGGGTGTCTGGGTGGCCCAGTCCATGAAGTATCTGACTCTTGGTTTCCACTCAGGTCATGATCTCATGGTCGTGGGATTGAGTGCTGCCTCCAGCTCTGTTCTCAGCAGGGAATTTGCTTGAGATTCTTCCCCCCACCCTCACCCTCTGCCCCTCCCCCTGCTTACATGTGCACTCTCTCTATCTAAAATAAATAAATAAAATATATTTTTTTAAAAAAATGGAAATATGGGTGTTTCACAAAACCCACTGAATATCTGGTAACTCTTAACCAATAATACAGATGACCTCTTTAAGCCCTAACAAAGTTTGAGAACTACCGATTTACTGTCTTTTTTGTATTAGGCACTGTGCTGGGCACTAGGAATATCAAAGGGAAGTGGGCATCATCTTGAAACACTTTCTCTGAAAAAAATTGACAATCAGCAGTATTGTCTTTGCAAAGTGCAATGAGGTTTAGAGCAATTAAGATTAGATATACTAAGTTTTCATTTGAGTATCTACAGTAGATTAAATATTCACCAAAATATTATTATTTTTATTATTATTTAGAATTTGGGTCTATAACATTTAGGATCACTTAAAAGTAGGTTCTTTAGATTTTATGTTATAGCAAAGCTATTGGAATCCTTAATACTTTATAAACATTTCAGATAAACATATTTCATTTAACTAGAATTTTTGGACAGAAATAACAGATGAATACATTTCCCTTCTCATGCCATGATGCAAAGCTTTCTTCTATCAAGTGTCTCAATTATGCTCATCAATGCACAAGGAGCTGGAGTTATTAATTCTAGTAGGTATTTAGACCTGGTTCTTGCTTCCACTCAAGTTTTAAAGACATGGTAAAACCACATGAAGTAATTAAAGAACTCATTCATACAAAAAGAATATCTATGCTTAAAACTTCCAAGGCTTCACAATTAATTTTTAAGCCTGAGAGGTATGGGCTATAAGACATAACAGAATTATAGAGTATTTATGGAAGATTATGGAAATGAAACAAAGACATTAAGGTGGATGGATGGAGAGGGCCAAAAATATTATTTACCAAATAAAAAAAAATTAAAATTCCTGAGATTGACTGACATTTTGGAAAGTCAGATTTAGTAACGACCTATGAATGGCAGGCTGAGCAATGCTGTTGATATTTACAAGAAGTAGTGAACTTCTCTGTGAGACATTAAAAATAAAGCCAAGCCAAATATAAGTGATAAAATGATAGAGACTGGTCAAGGTAACTGCCTGACAGGTGAACTGTCCAGATCAAGAATGAAATTTATAATGCTATCAGTTCTCTTAGGTAAAACAAAATCAGGTTTTGAAATTCTCAAAAAGATAAATTGGAAGAGTAAAATATAGAGAGTAGCTTAAAAACAAGTGGAAATATTTACTATTTACTAACAACTCTAAATATTTACCATAATTCTGAGTATAATGTTAAAATCAGCCTATTTTACATTGGAGAAGTTCCAAACTGTATCACACTATACTGAAGAAGAGGAAAAAAATCTTGTAACTGTTTTTACTGTTGGAATTTAGCAATATGGAAACATGCATCCAATACAGTGTCAAACTCAAAGACACTCAGATCATCTGTGTTGCCTCTGCACACATGATTGTGTAATTTTTGCACTTGGCCATAATGTAGAATTTTTAACCATTTTTTAAAAATCTTCATTCTTTGTTCTTTTTTTTTTTCAGAGATAGCCTTTAAAAACAAGGATTTATAATTTGGTGGTGGAAATCTTAGTCTTTGACTTCAGATCTGGCTTCAGTTCTGCATTTACTTGCTTATTAGCTGTGTGACTTGAAGTTACCTGACTAAGTATTAGTTCATCTGTAAAATGCAAACAATCCCCAAAGGATGTTATGACAATTCAGTTATCATCTGGGAAAAGTGTTTTTCACATAAGAAGCCCTCAGTAAACATATTGAGTTTTAGAAGCACATGCAATTAGCTTGGCAGTTTCTAGAACAAAATATGCACACACACACACACACACATACACATATATATATCTGAAACTCTGTGAAAGGAGTTTTTGTTTCATTAAAATAACTAAATCTCTCTGAATTACAGCCTGTAAGTATTCTTATATGCATTAGATATCCTGATTCAAACACTGGCCTAAAATTCTTAGCATACTGATTGATTTCATGTTGTAATGTTCTTTGTGGCTTGACATCTATTAACTCCAAAAGACCGCAGTTGAGGATCCACAGTTATTAAGTTTTTAGTTTCTCTTTTTATACTGTAGCCTTAATAGATATGGACTGGGTTCCTTTGAATACTGATTTAGCAGCTAATAAAATACTCCATAGCAGTTTTCAGTTCACCCACGTTCTCCATGTCCTATTTCATGTACTAGGGCGAGCTGGAGAATTTACCTTTCATAAGAAGATATGCAGGAAAGAACTGAACAAGGATATAATGTGGAAAAGGAAAGTTGCTGTGAAAGAAGTTAAAACAAAGTGTGACTCCCAAGCCCTTTTTTATAGTTGTGTCATCGTAAATCATTTATGCCCCCAGATCCTTAGTTTTCTTATTTAAGGCAAATCACAACACTTGCTATAGTTATTTCATAGAATTTCTTATGAGGAACAAATAAGGCAATGCATATTTAAAATTGCATAGTTCAAATCAAATATAAATTGGTCTTATTGTGATGATTATATTTCTCATTTATCTTGAAAACTTTTATTCACTTTACTCATGTTATACTTAATTATCATAGAATTTTTATAAGATTGCTTTTACTATCCCCTTTTTAGATTTTTGTTTTTAAGGATGAAGAAATTAAGTCAGTTGATGATAAGTAATGGAGCAGGGCTTCAAACCAATGTTTGTCTTATTTTGAGGTTTGAGCTCTTTCCTTCAAGATTACCTCTCAATAAGAGTTGTGTTATGGGGGAAAATACATTCTTTTTTCCATTAGTATAGAAGCCAAAATTCAAGGTTTTTGTTGGGAATCTTGGTTAGATTACTTAATATGAATTGTAAAGTTTAGGTTTAAAAAATATAATTCTTCAAGAGATATACTACAACACATTGACATGTTAGCATAGTTGTTAGGAAACATATCTTGAATCAGACTTAATTTAATCCCTAACTACAATACATTTTTAAACTAATTTTTAACTTTTTTTTTTAAACTAACTATACTTATCTTAAAATAGGTGTTATGGGAATGGAATTAAATGAGCTAATCCATATTAGCTAGGGTGCTGGGTCTATAGTAAATAGTATAAATTAAATAACATTTTAATACTTATAATAATGTCTGCTACACTGAAAATGATTTTTTACTTAGTAAAAAAAGGAAAAAGGAATGCGTAGAGATAATATGCATTTACCCATTCCATTTCTTTTCTTTGACATCCAGAAAGGTATATTTCATCTTCCTTAGCCAGACTATTTGATTACCATTTAACCAAGTCTTGGCCTATGGTATGTAGGTGGAAGTAAAATAAGCCAGCACTAGGCCCAGGGATTTAAAAATTCTCATGATTCTCTTAAATTTTAAAGGTAGACAACATAAAAAGATGGAAGGATTCCATTTTGATCATCTCATTTGACTTACATTCAGTCATTATACATTTCTGAAAATATGGGCATTTCTTTTTTTTTTTTTAAGATTTTATTTATTTGACAGGGAGAAATAGCGAAAGAGGGAACACAAGCAGAGGGAGTGGGAGAGGGAGAAGCAGGCTTCCTGCGGAGCAGGGAGCCCGAAGTGTGGCTCGATCCCAGGACCCTGGGATCATGACCTGAGCCGAAGGCAGACGATTAATGACTGAGCCACCCAGGCACCCCTGGGCATTTCTTTTTACAACCATTCTACTATTGTTCCCAGAAAGTCTAATGCAAGGTCTTTGGTATTAAATAATACCAAGGACATAAAAATATTTTCCTAGTTGTTTCAAAAAAGTACTTTTACAGTGAGTTTGCTTGATTCATGGTCCAAACAAAATCAACTTATTAAAACTTGTAGTGATTTCTCTTAAATCTTGTTTCAATCTAGAATAGCTCCTATGTCTTTATTGTATTGGCTTATGGAAGAGATAGAGTAAATTTTCGTGTGGAATCTCTTGCCTTCTGAATTTGTCTTTTACCCTCCTTGTACTTTTATTTAACTTATTCTTCTATTCTCAGTGTTTCCTTTAAATGAAAGTTAAATCAAGAAGGTTGATTGGATCAGGGCTCTTTTTTTTTTTTTTTTTAAGATTTTATCTATCAGAGAGAAAGAGAAATAGATCACGAGCAGGTTGGGGGGAGAGATAGAGGGAGAAGCAGGCTCCCCGCTGAGCAAGGAGCCTGATGTGGGACTCTATCGCAGGACCCTGGGATCATGACCTGAGCTGAAGGCAGATGCTTAACCGACTGAGCCACCAAGGTGCCTGGATCAGGGCTCTTTTTGTACTATTGTGCTTCCTTTTGCTTTCCATTGAGGGGGGCACAATATTTGATGACATTGATTTGGTGTTACTACTCTTGATCCGTGGGTTCAGGAAGTGACAGCTAGCCCTCTATTGTTGGTTTCATCCACTGATGAAAAATCCCACATTTCATGATAGTGGTTTTCTAATTTTTTTCATTCTTTCCATATTTACAAGTTGGAATTCTTTCCTTTATCAATTGAAAAACAGTTTCATATAGGACAGACAGGATAGATGCAATTTTTTTAGTTGCTAGTGTTCTAGAGGTAACGGGTACCTTAATTTCTACCAATGGTATTTAATTAACTGTTGCTTATTCATTTGAAGCTTTCTCTATTTCTCTCATTTCTAGAACATAATTGCTGACTTATTTTGTGTACTAAGTATACTGCATGTTAGATGTTATATATTATTATCCTAAGCTGCTTAGATCCCTTTGTAAGCAATAAAAGGTGTCTATTTGCCTGAGATGACATTTATTTATAAAATCTTTTCTGAGTGATCATAGTACGAAGTTCAAATTTGATATTTTCCTCCCAGGAAAGTCATTACAAAAGAATGTATGTGAGGCCTCAGTAAGACCAACATGTGGTTGTCAGAAGAGAATAATATTTTACCAACTCTCTCATGCATTCATCAAACTACTGATTTTTGTAGCATATGGTGTTAGAATCATCTTTGAACTGTTGGATACTTTTATACCCAGTGTTTTCTGTGTTCATTTAACCAAAAAGCACTGATTAAAAAAGAAAATAACACTTTCTTTGATCATGCAAGTCTAGAGAGGTTAGGATACATTCAGCAATGACATTTATTATTAGCAGAGTCCAGTGTAAATCAGAGATAAATCTGACAAATTTCACGGGTTGATCACGGTGGGAATATCAAGTGTCTCGGTGTGTGATGGATTAAATGGGGGGGGGGAAATTAAAGTTGTGCAAATTATTTCTATGCAGGGATTCTAATGTCAGACATGAAAAATGATAAGGGATATCTGGTCAAAAATAATAATGAAGCTGACACTGATCTATGGATTGAATCTTACTTAGTTTGGGTGACTGATAGGCTTTAACCTTTAAACCAGTCAGTCTTCAGTGAGAGAGCAAGGAGTTGAATTGATAACACAGGAAATACTATTCTCTAGTGGGATTTTGACCACGGTTTAATTTCTGTCAATTTCACTTCTTATCTACATGTGCAATGTAAAGATAATTAGTGTTCATTATGGGAGGCAAAAGATGGTAGGTGGAATGGATTTAGAGCCTGAAATCTAGCGTGGCCTCATCCTACATGGGTGATATTTTGTAAGACACCCTACTGTATGAGCCTCAATTTTCTCATCAATAATTAAAAGCATAATAATAATATATCTATTGCCTGCCTCAAAAGGTTGTAGTAAGTCTCAAAATCAAACTTACAGAGCAAGATTAAATGTCATTAATTAGGAATTAAATAAATGATGGTATGTGAGAATGTATTATAATAAAAATAGTGATTTACAAAACTAATAAGAAAAAATTAAGATAACCACCTTCAGTTTTAAAAACATTAAATTATATAAAATATACTCACACTTCACATAAGAAAAATTATGAATACACACATGGCAATAAAATATCCATCTATCTACATTGGTAGTAGGTGTTGATGACTATTTTTTCATCCTATGTATTTTTCTATTCTTTTAAAATTTTAATAAGCAATTTCATTGAAATCCAGAAAAAATTTAAAAATAAAGGAAACAGATCAGTGTTTAGCATTCAGAAACCAGAAGCGTATCCACACATACACAATTATTTCATTGATGGAAGTTTATACAGAAGCTATGACTGAACAGAATCATTCACAAAAATTCCCTTCCTCATCTCTCCCCACATCTTATACTGTAAGATAATGTGACGTTGGCACAAGAATATTTTACCCATTGTTGTTTATTGATAGAATTACAGGGAAATTTGTAGATCATCTCTGAGCAGAAACTCAGAGTTATTAGAGGTTTCCATACTGTGAAAGCACACCAGAAGAATACAAAACCTGATATTAGGAGTCTAACAATTGTGGATGGGATGTGGAGGATTTGAAGGTGAGGGACAGGAGAAACTCCATGAGTCACAGTTCAGATGCTCACTACATTTTGTTTTGTTTTTAGATAATATCTGAATCTCAAGTAGGTATACGGGGACAAGAAATTAAAGGAACTCATGTTCTCTAGAATTTGAGGTCATTTAATCCACCTAGTTTTAGGAAGGAGGTGATATATAACAATTACTCATATTCTCCTCTAACACATAGTTTTGTTCAATTTATGACATTTGGGACATATGGATATTGATCAATGGATTCCAGACTCACTGGAATCAGTTGAACATTTGTCTCTCTCTCATATGTATATATATATATATACATGCACACACATATGTATTTATGCATATGTTTATGCACAAATTGTATGAATATGTATATATACACACACATGTATATATGAAACCAATGAGAGAGAAGAAAAGTGGCCAGCATTTTAAATGATAAAATCAGTTTCTGTGTGCTCCTACTCATAAGGGCTTTCATATGAATTCAGGCAGACTGGATAAGACCACAGCTTAACATTTTACAGAACTATCCTACCATTTAAATGCAGTTTCATCAGGAAATCCTTCTATTTCCTAGACCTGGGCTTTCTGAACCCAAGGCACTTACATAAGGCAAAAATATCTTTGTAAGCAGATACTATCTACTGTTACGATCCTTAAGAGTATCAAGCATAAGAATACAGATCTGGATAAATCTCTGTGATGCCCACTAGCCTATTCTCAGGTTAAGCATGTGCCTTAGTGGACTCACACATCCCTGGAAGTGCAAGGCATTACCCGAAACTCACTGTTTGACATGGAGAGGACATTAAGGTAAAACTGTGCTATGCTGGGGGTGATGATTGTTGTGGTGTTCTCCCTTCTAAGCACACGTCGGGCCATTAACTCTTCAAAAAGATTTGCTTCTCAACATCACTATCTGTCATTTACCAGAGTTCATCTTAGTGGGTTCTCAGAATTTCTGTTTTACAGCCATGACTTGACTTTCAGCAGACCCTTACTAAAGCCTCTGTCAGCTGTCAAATCCTTTGAGTTGTTCTTAAATAAATCAAATCTAGCAAGCCATTCATGCAGGCTTTTTTTTTTTTTTTCCTCCTATGGTGGCCTCTGGCTGCTTAGCTGTTTCCATTTTGTAGTAACTCTCCTGTTCCCCATTTCAGAAATTTAAAATGAAAATGTACAAATTTCTTAAAAGATGTAGGTTTTAATGAATGATTAATCTGCTATTAGCTTTTGTTATTTTAAAGGATATAATGTAACATTAATGAAATTTTGAAATTGAAAGAAATACTCCTACTTTAACAAAATCTACCTCTCTAAACTAAAGCTGTTTTATTTCCATACTCTCTTTATACTGCACCCTACACATGGAATATTTGACTTGCAATACTTATTGTCTTTTTTTTTTAACTTAACACCATGTCATAAAAATGTTTTCCATTTGGATAGTCCACAGAATTATAAATTGAATGGCTAAATGCCATCTGAGTTACCATAATTCAAACATTTTACTACTCTCAGACATTTGGATTGTCCCTCTTTCTGTTTGCAATTATACATGTACTCAGTATTTATCTACATATAAAATATTATTCTCCTAAATTATTTGTTATAAATTCTCAAAATTGTAGTTGCTAGATCAAAGTATATGAGCAACTCCATGATGTTTCTCATTAGTGAATCTGTATTAGTGACTAAGAGAAGCTCCTGTCTGCTTCTTTCATCTTTTTGTTACAGCTCTGAGGGTGATAGACAGGAGTTGAAGATAAAATGGCTCTCAAGACATGTCACTGGGTGACAACCAGGGTGAAGGGAAAGATATTAAATGGCACAATCTCTTTGGATTTAATCTCTTAAAATTCCTAGTCTACTTGCTTTGTTTCTTTTTTTTTTTTTAAGATTTTATTTATTTGAAAGAGAGAATGAGATAGAGAGAACATGAGGGGGGGAGGTCAGAGGGAGAAGCAGACTCCCTGCTGATCAGGGAGCCTGATGTGGGACTCGATCCTGGGACTCCAGGATCATGACCTGAGCCGAAGGCAGTCGCTTAACCAAAGGAGCCACCCAGGTGCCCCACTTTGTTTCGTTTTTTTTCTCCTTTGGAAGCCACCTTCTCTGGAGTCTCTTTTCCCTTGAGTTTGGTTTGATAAAAGTTCCAGTGCCTTTTCTTTGGAAGGAGCCACCTACTCCCTTCCTAATTTTAGGATTTTAAGGAAGCGATCACCTGAGTAGCTTGATGTGAGAAGAACATAAGTGAAATAAATAATTTTGACTCACTGCTTTAGTCTAAGAGGTGGCAATTTTTTTCTGTAATGGTCACAGTAAATATTATAGGTTTTGTGAACCAAGAAGTAAAATTGGAGATATTATGTAGGTACTTATATAAAAAGAGAGAGAGGAAATTTCCACAATTTTTATAATTAATAAAATTCAAAGTTTTTATAATTATATATTTTTTGTTATGATTGTAAAGACCTATTAATGAGAATTGAACATTTTATTGTTGTTATTTGGAATAACATTTTGCTTAATTGGTCTTCAAAATTAGTATTCCTTATGATCAGTTTGATTTCAAACATTCATCTTTAAAAAAAAGAAAAGGAAAGGAAAGAAAAAAGAAATCTTAGCTCAGAGGCCATATAAAAGCAGGTAGAAGTCTAGATTTGGCTAACAGGCCATAGTATACAGACACTTGTTCTAATCCTTCTGTTGCCTTGGCTTGCTTTCTTTTGAGATCATTGGTTAATAAAAAAGGTGTGGGCCTAGGAGAAAGGAATCAAAACTAGGTTTTAGTCTTGCCCTCAAGACTTTCTTCCTAAGGAAAAGGATACATTTGCTCTCTAATGGAAGTAAACCCCATTGACTACTAGACTGTTTTGGGATTTGAGGTTAAAATTGCAGGAATAAATAAACTGTTGTTTTGCTTGGCTTGTTATGCTGTGTATGTATCTCCCTTACAGAGACCTCATGGAGGTGCCTGTATCTATAATATGTGGCTGACATAATGTAGATCAGTTATCATGTCATCCTTCAAGGCTAACATCATATTGCTTTATAATGACATCAGTGTCATTACTACTTCTTATCTAAAAATGAATTAACTGAAAACTAAATCGTAAGCTATTTTCTTTTGTTGGTTGAAAAGGAATTTCTCCTTTGACTTAACAGTTTACTTTTGAAATTCAACTTCGTAGAAATAGTTAAATGTGTGTGTGTGTGTGTATGTATGTGGTTTGTAAAGATAGATATGGAAAATAATTAAATGAGCCTTACAAACTGAAAGCATAAGTAAATGATGCATTTAATTAATTATATTAATTAATATAATATAATTAATTAAATTATATTTAATTTGATGCATTAATAATGATGCATTAATTAATTAAGAAATCCACTTAGAGAATCAGGTAGACCTATATGCACTGACATAAAGAGCTTCAAAATATATTAAGTAAATAAAAAGTTCATAATTTAAATAAATACATGATTATAATTTCAGTTTTTCATATATACAAAATGTGATTCTAGATATGTAAAAAAAAAAAAAATCATATGGATAGGAAACCATAGAATAAGGACTGACTGGAAGAATATATACCAAACTGATAGCATTGCTTATATTGAGACCGGTGTGTGCAAATAGCAGGGTGACATTATGGCAGTCCAGAGATGGGACATCAAATGGAATTTTCATGTTTTACTCTATAAATATTTTACTAATTGATTATTGTACAATTATATTTTCTAATTTAAAAATTAAAATGTATATTTTTACCACCACATAATTTAATTTAAATTTTCAAATTTGATCATATGTTCTATATCCCATTCCATTTTAGAGATTAAAAATTGAAAGTTTAGGGCACCTGGGTGGCTCAGTCGGTTAAGCAACTGCCTTCGGCTCAGGTCATGATCCTGGAGTCCCGGGATCGAGTTCCGCGTCGGGCTCCCTGCTCGGCAGGGAGCCTGCTTCTCCCTCTGACCCCCCCCCCATGCTCTCTCTCTCTCTCTTTCTCCTTCTCTCTCTCAAATAAATAAATAAAATCTTTAAAAAAAATTGAAGGTTTATTTCTTAAAAAATAGGATATTGAGAAGGATTAAATCATATATGGCAACATATATACACACACACATGCATGCTCAACTTTTTTTTTGAAGGATTTTATTTATTTATTTGAGAGAAAGAGAGCTTGAGCTGGGTGAAGGGCAGAGGGAGAAGCAGATGACTCCCTGCTCAGCAGGGAGCCTAAAGCGGGACTCAGTCTCTGAACTCCAGGATCAGTACCTGAGCCAAAGGCAGATGCTTAACTGACTGAGCCACCCAGGCGCCCTGTATGCTCAACTTCTATCCTCTTATTAACATGTGGAGTGTTTTATGGTAACTGATGTGGGGTTGTGTAATTTCTTATCAAATAACATCTCTTTTTTTTATTTTTATCATTCTTCTTGAAATAATTTTATTTCATATTTACTATTAGCCTCTCTCTGTTTCCACTTTTAGAATAGTCCATTCATTTTATAAACTCTGGCAATTCTCAAAGTTTTTACCATAGGTTTGTTGTACATTCCCGTTATTTTCATTCTGGATTCTAATGATTTGCCATTGTCTAAAATGTGAATAGTTATAAGCAGAATCCTTTAATTCTTTCTCCTCCATCCTCATTCTTTTTTTTTTTAGAGATTTTATTTATTTATTTTAGAGAGAGAGAGAGAGAGAGAGAGAGAGAGAGAGAGAGAAACAGCATGAGAGAGGAGAGGGTCAGAGAGAGAACCAGGCTCCCAGCTGAGCCGGGAGCCCGATGTGGGACTCAATCCCAGGACTCGGGGATCATGACCTGAGCCAAAGGTAGTCGCTTAACCAGCTGAGCCACCCAGGCACCCCTCCATCCTGATTCTTAACTTTGAAGAGAACTTGCAAAGTTAATTTTAATGATAGTTTGACTTTCCAAATGAGGCTTCTTAGATGCCTTGAGCATAAGAAATTTAGAACTTTAAAGCAGTCTAGGTAAAAAAGAAAAAGTGATGTAAAATCAACATTAAATCTTCTTTTTTTTTTAATATTTTATTTATTTATTCATGAGAGACAGAGAGAGAGACAGAGGCAGAGGGAGAAGCAGGCTCCCCGCGGAGCAGGGAGCCTGATGCGGGACTCAATCCCAGGACCCTGGGATCATGACCTGAGCCGAAGGCAGACGCTTAACCGACTGAGCCACCCAGGCGTCCCTCAACATTAAATCTTGATAAGAAGTGTGGCTTTAGAAGAAAACTGAAGGTGCGTCATGGAAACAGGCTTTTTATTTAAGAGAATAATGCTTTTACTTTTACTCATATTCATTGACAACTTAGGTTTCAGTGAAGTGGGGCTGGAAGCAACCTAAGCACAGGTCTGATAGAGAATTCCATAAGAGTGATTCATCACAATTACCTCAGAATTAAATAATCATCAAAAAAGGAGTACAAAGAGTTTGTGATTGTCTTTTTTTTTGAGTTTGTGATTTTCTAAAATTAAAACTTATCTTTTTTACATGTTTAGACTATTTGTTTCATAAAATCTTTTTGACCTAAGAATTTGACACTCAGAGAACACAGAGTTAAAAATAGTAGAAGCTAGACTACAAGCTGAGTTTTCATACTCTCACATTGTAGGTACTAAAGAATTAATTGGTTGTATTTTGCCAATTCCTAGTTAATACATTAAATTATTTGAAACATTTGGTGTATTAGGGTTCTCCAGAGAAACAGAACCAATAAGATATATGTATATCCCTATCTTTCTGTACTGTAAAGAGATTTATTATAAGGAATTGGTTCATGTTGTTAAGGATGCTGAGAAGTCCCAAGATCTGCAGTTGGGAAGCTGGAGGTTCAGGAATGCTGATGGTGTAGTTCCAGTCTGAGTTCAAAGTTTGAAAATAGGCAAGCCAATGAAAGTTCCAATTTGAAAGCTTACAGATTCAAGACTCAAGAAGAGGTTGTGTTTTAGTTTGAGTCCAAAGGCCAGCAAAAACCAATGCCCCAGCTCTTGCAGTCAGGCAGGAGGAGCTCCCTCTTACTCAGCTTTTTTGTTCCATTTAGGTATTCAAGTGATTGGATGAGGCTCAACCACATTAGGGAGGACAATGCTTTAGTCAATCTACTGATTCAAATGTGAATCTAATCCAAAAATACCCTTACAGAAACACCCAGAATAATGTTTGGTGAAATATCTGGGCACCCCATGACCCAGTCAAGTTGACATATAACATTAGCTGTCATAGTTTGTTAAACTCAGAAAATATTTGATTATTTCATCTCCTCAATTATGGATAGGTGGAATGCAAAATGCATTCTAAGAAATCTTTGTAGAAATTTTTGTAGAATTCTCCTTGTGGTAGATTTAAATATACTGTACTCAGTGATATGTATATTCACAATCAGATCAAGTTTTAAACATTTTAATTGTTAAGTCAAATGAATGTTAATTGTTAAGTCAAATGAATTAAATAACATTTGTAGGAAAAGCAGATGGTTAAGTAAGCAATAACTACAGATCTGGGTTTATATACTTGAAAAAATTATTTATTTTCCCCATTCACCAAATTTATCCATATAATTAGTATAATATTAGTGCTACCTCATTAGATTTCTTGGCGTAATATATAATATGCATATAAATATACTTGGGAGATCCAATAAATGTTAGTTATTAGTGTTTCTCTTCTTTGTCATCTTCTCATTAATATTAGCCTCATCAATCAGATTAAACATTATATAAAGAAAAATGTACAGGTGGGAGCAAAATGACAAATAGAAATTATCATTTGTTCTAGCTGAAAAGCCATGAGATGAACTCATAATATATTTATAGCTTTAAGCCATTAGTTGTATACATGTTTTTATTAATGAGAATTTCTTTTTGACTAGAAAATAGTTCAAAGTGAAAATAAATGTTATATCAAGGACCCAGTTAGCATCATATACTTAAAGATAATTTATAACCTCTCCAACCTCATTTCTCTTAACATTTTGCTAATTTTCAAAATAGAGAGGTAAAAGCTAGTTAAACATGATGTTGCAGTTTCTTCAAATATTAAATGCTGTCCAGATATTTAGGAGTTCTATCTTTTTTCTCCTTGTATAAACATGTATTTGCAGAGATAAGGTAATGAATAATCATTCTTATTATGAGCCATTTTTATAACTAAAATTTAGGATCCTAACTATAGGTGTGTGTCTATCTTGATCTAGCTAGGTTATTTTTTTTTTCTTCTCAAACATCCTATACTAGCATGGATATAATTATATGTTTATGTTCCAATATTTTGTCCAAATTTACAATATGTCTTGGAAATTTTGAAAACCCAAATAGGGGTAAGGAGAGGTAAAATAATAGATTATAATTTGTCGCTGTCATAAAGGATTTAACAAAATAATACAGGACATAAACACATAAAAATTACTGTAATATAATAATAAAATAATATGAATTATTGAGAATATGAAGATTCAGCATAAGTTCTTTTATATTATTTGAATTAAGGTTCAAACCATTAACTGGTAGGTATTTTTATTACATATATAGTTTTGTGGGTTCTTTTAATTAGGCATTACATTTTGAAAACATTAATTTACCCAAGGTAATATAGCTAAAGAATATTAAAACCATAATCTTTCAAACTAGGCAAATGAGATTACCAATTCCCTGCCCTTAATCTGCTCCCCACATTGTCTTTTCAAGGTAATATGATGATACCTGTAAGAAAGAAAATAAACAAATCTGATGAAGTTTAGAGATAGAATAGCAATGTACTACTGTGTAGTGGGAGAAGAAAAACTAAACACCTTGAGGAATGGAAGGAAACCTCAAAAGGTGGGAATATTGACCCTGAACCTTCAGCATGGCAAAACTAACATATAGAAAGTTTTTATTGGGGGAATAAGGGTAGAGTTCCCTTACCATGGAGGGGAGGAAGTTAGACATATTTCTTGGTATTAGGCACATCGAAGAAAATCCTTCCAGACTGGAAGGATATTTGATTAGTGGGGTAGTAGAATGGACATAAACAGAATTTAAGAAGAGATATAAGTAGAATTAGTATACACCAATATTTCTCACAGCCACTGAAATGGTAGAAAATTAGCCACAGTTAGAGTAAATATCTCCCAAACTTGAAAGAAGTTTCATTTTTTGTTTTATTTTGAATTCTTTCAAAGAAGATGTATTTGCCCCTTTTTAATGATAAAAAATAATGGATAATATCAGATAAAATATATAAAATTATTTTATATATATAATTACTAAATATTTACTAACTTGTTCATGTTTACATGGAAATTTCTGCTGTATAATTTTTATATTTCCCTTTTCAATGAAACAAATACATTTATATATTCAACATTAAATAACTTCTTTTCCTAATCACGTGCCAACTACATAGAGAGTATTTACTAGGTGCCACCTACTGATCAAGGTATTAGGGATAGAACAATGTAGAAGTCAGAGAATACACTCCCAAATGGCACTGAAATTCTAGTCAGAGAAATCAAAGAGAATAAAATAATAAATACATAGGGCAATTCAGGCTATTATTAGATTGTAATATGCATAAAATATGTAGGGTGACAATATAGAGACTTACTCTTAAAGAAATGGCTAGTGGAAATGGGAACAAAAAGAAACATACAATTTTAATATAATTAGAAAGTGGAACCATAAGAATTAATGACCAATGAAATATAAGATTGAAAGAACAGGAGAGTTTATGTGTATCACCTGAGGTTTACTTAAGGTAGATGGTGGAGTTATTCTTTAGAGAACCAAGAAAGTCTGTGATAGGAAAAGCTGGGGGGGGTGGTGAACAGAAATTCAGAGTTCTCTGAATATAAAATGCCATTAGATAGGAAAGTTCAAATTTTGAGTGAAAAGATATACAAGATGGAAACAAAAGGGAGAGGTCAATGTTAAATTGTAAGTACAGGGTTTATATTTAAATAAATGTCATTTAAAAAGAATTCTTTGGATTAGAACAGCTAAAGTATAGCTAAGTCTATGTGGGGACATAGAGAAGTGGTTATACAAAACACTTTTATATACTTCTGGGTTTGATAAGGAATTTCTCTGGATTCACTTCTGGATTCTCTTCATCCTTTGATCATTCCTCTTCAAGGAAATATGTCTGGGTTATGAATTTAGAAAGACTGGGTAAATTAATCTCATCTCCAACACCTCCATTCTCTTGGGAGTATGACCATCAACAGAGGAGTTTTTTCTGTTTCTCCATTATATAAATCTTTTTTTAAAGATTTATTTATTTGAGGGGCGCCTGGGTGGCTCAGTCATTAAGCATCTGCCTTCGGCTCAGGTCATGATCCCAGGGTCCTGGGATCGAGCCCTGCATCGGGCTCCCTGCTCAGCGGGAGGTCTGCTTCTCCCTCTCCCACTCCTCCTGCTTGTGTTCCCTCTCTCACTGTGTCTCTCTCTGTCAAATAAATAAATAAAATCTTTAAAAAAAAAGATTTATTTATTTGAGAGAGAGAGAGAGAGCACGTGCATATGAGTGGGCAGAGACAGAGGGAGAGAATTTCAAGCAGACTCCCCACTGGGTTTGGAGTACCACAGGCGGAGGGGGTTCAATCTCAGGACCCATGAGATCATGATCTGAGCTGAAACCAAGTGTCAGTCGCTTAACTGACTGAGCCACCCACGTGCCCCTTCATTACATAAATCTTGTTTGAACAAGCCTCATTCTCACTGATAAGATAGCTAGATTCTATGGATTAATACTGGCAAGTTCATTTAGTTAACAAACCTAACGTTATGCCAATTGGATTCTATCAGCAGTCACCATTATATATTGGTCTCTATTTTACTTTCTGTTATATTTTGCTACTTGTTCAGACCCACTTGAAGAAGAGATAGAACTGTTTATTGAGGGAAGTCTTAGAAATCTCCAATATAGGAACTAACTCTATAGAGCTAAAAAGCTTATAATTGAGTTGGAAAGATGAACTATGAACATAAAAGAAGATAAAAGTATACACCCAGGACTTGCTGCAAAGACTTTTTTTGATAAGGAACTGGGTCACATGATAAATGTTGGAAATTCTCAGCCAGATAAATACCACAATTGACTGTGTTAACCACAGTTGGACAATGATTCAGGAGCATGAAAGAATGGGAGTGTCTGCGTTGGCAAAGTGGGGTAAGGTGAAAGAAGTTATCTAGAGAGTTAAGTCAGGAAAATACAAAGTCTGTATCTTGACCTCTGTGCTTTTTACCTTTGCTTTTTCTCCATCTACTTCTTCATCTTACCACTGCAGATAACAGAAGATGCTAATTTCATTTTATGTTTTTTCCAATTATCTAGAAACATTGAAAAAATTTATTTAAAGCAAGACATATTAGGCTTACAGTAATCTTGTTTCTAATTACCTTTTCAACTTTTTTCCCTGGTATTCTTCTTTTCATTTTTTTATTCATTTTATTCATTCATTCATTGAGTTAGTGAGTCAGCCAGGGCTCATTCATTTAGTAGTTACTGAACATCAGCTATATCTTGAGTTCTGGTCACACCTTAGTGAGGAAGACACATGCAGCTTGCACCCTTGTGGAATTGCAATCAATCAGAGAAGACAAACATAAGTTATTTCAAATAATCAATAAAGACTGTGCTATCTAGATAGCATGAAGTGAGAGGATAAGTCTGGAATACAGAAGATTGTTCAAGCAAGACTCTAAGATTGCTGAACATGGGGTTATTTATTTAATTTTTCATTCATAAAATATCTTTATTTATAAAATGTGCCAGGCACTCTGCTAAGTTTTCAGTGTAATTAGGTATTACTTCAGAGAAAGCAGAAATTCTTAAAAGGTAAGCTTTTTAAAAAGAATGCCAAGTTTCTCGGTATCAGGTATATACACAAAGATCACCTCAGTTTTAGATACTAGTTTGTGAAATTTCTATTAATTATATTGTGATTTCTTGAGAAAAGAGGATATAAATGTAGATCTGTTTGGGTTAATGTTCCTATTTTCACTGACCAAGAACATATCCTAGCACTAGGTACTTTAATTAAAAAAAAAAGACATAATGGTCATTTAAAAATACCAAATACCAAAGGGAGCATATTTTCCTTTTATCTTTTCAGCCATTTCCAAAATAAGATAGTAAAGATGTTGTCACTGTAAACTATGTAACATGTGGTATTGAGATGGAGGAAACACTTGTCTTCCAAAACCGATTCCTGTGGTGTCCCACTTCTTAAGATGTATTTGTATTTGTTAAAAAGGACAAACTTGAATTTAAGGGAATAAAAGCCCCTAGTTATGAATTATTGTGGGAATACTGCCCAATTAGTGAACATCTCACTCAGATCCCTTCACAAAGAAAACTCTTCTATCAAAAAGGTATTTGATATAGGAAAGTGCATTTATTTTAGGAGAGGAAAGTAAGAGACCCTAAACAGAATAACTTAGTCTACATACATAGGCCGGCCGGCCGGCCGGCCTGCCTGCCTGCCTGCCTGCCTGCCTGCCTTCCTTCCTTCCTTCCTTCCTTCCTTCCTCCCTCCCTTCCTCCCTTCCTTCCTTCCTCCCTTCCCTCCTTTTCTTTCTTTCCTCTTCCATCCCTTCCATTAGGCTACAGTACATACACGCACACACACACGGTGGCAAGTGATTTATTGATTTATTATGTATTTATTTCGCACTGCTATTGAAGAATGGAAAACAAGTTTTATATTTCCCTTCCTACCACTTACCCCCATTTCTCACCAACTCCACTTAACCAGAAAGCAAGCAAGCAAGACTCTAAGAAGTTTTTGTTTGGGAACATGAACAAGCTTAGATTCAGAACCAAACCATTTAAAATGTACATTTGTTATCTGCCAAGTGTGCAGACTAAAATTGCTACAGTATGGAGAGAGCTTCTCATGATAACAGTAAAAAATTACTGTGTTGAGGATGATATCAGTGATTGTCAATAAACTGTGAACCATTTCCATAAAGCACCCAAAGAAGTTCAGGTCTCCTAATGTCGAGATGAGGAGATGTCAAGAATCTAAACAGAATGCTTGTTCCTTGGAGCCACAAGAAAGGAGCCCTGACTAACATTTTAACACAGGGCTATATAAGGCTGGCATTGACTGGATGCTTGGATTGGTCTAATGAATATCCAGTTTGGAATTGTGATGGTTGGATGTTTAGAATTTCTTGTTCTGTTTTTGCTCAGGTAACACGGAGACTCTTCATTTGTTTGTGGCACTGTAGTTAAGTGGAAGGGATATGCATAGCATGGGTGAGATTGAATTTCTCAGGATCTTGTACAGAGAGTACTGAGGCACTTTTAACTTGATTCAGAACACTTATGGGATGTGACTGGTTTTATACCCAGAACACATTTATCCTCCTAGTGCATTCAAGTTTTCCCTCAGGCTGTATAATCCATTGGGTTTCAAAAATAAGTGATCCTCAAGTTGTGGAAATTTTGAATTTCAGAACAGGAAATCCTTCTTAATGAAGGGAATTTGATGAATAAAACCAACAAAGTAAAACAGGCCAAGAGAAGAAATTAAATTTAATCTAGTCATTTATATTCACTGTACACTTAATTATAAATAAATTAACATGAAAAGTGTACAAGTTATTTGCTTTATCTTCAGGTGAAATTACAAGGAAATAGATATCACAAGTCACAATAGTATTTAACTTTGAAAATAAATATTTTTTTCATAAAAAGTCTTGGAAATTTATACTATCAAAATGAAGGTGAGACAATTAGGTAATATTTACATACCAGTTACCTCAGAGGTTCCAGGAATAAAGACTATTAATTAGATTGGGCAAAGGTTTTACTTGAGTTAAAATGCATACCCCCACCTTGTAATCATGTTTATAGTTCTTGCAGTGTTTCTAAAGTAATGGAATGAATGTCTTTGAGATATGGAACAGTTCATTAAGATTACCATTTGAACTGTGAAGAATTTGTTTTAATCTTTTACCCACAAAGTTTGTAAAAGGCATTTATTTTAGGAATTGCATTTGTTGTAATATGTTTATTATGGAAAGTTTTATTTGTTTAAATGCTATAGAACGTAGATACATTCACTCAAACTATAAAATGAACCCATTAGGCTTATGGAAATTAATCTAAAATTTAAAACCTCAACAGCTTTATGTTTATTAATTCCACATCTATAAATATGACATTAAATCTCTTACTAGTAAGAAAACAGTCTTGGTTTTCTCCTCAAGAGCCCATTTGTTCTAAATATTAACTTTGCTAATTTAATTAATTCTCCACACAAGGCAAAATCCTGTTCCTCTTACAATGTGAGGAAACAAATTAACCTCATCCTTAGGCTTGCACTTAAATATTTTTTAAAGATTTATTTATTTTAGAGAGAGAGAGAGAAAGAGAGAATGAGCACAAGTGCAGGGGAGGCAGAGGGAGAAAGAAAATCTCAAGCAGACTCTGCACTAAGCATGGAGCTGATGTGGGGTTCAGTCTCATGATAGTGAGATCACGACCTGAGCTGAAGCCAAGAGTTGGATGCTTAAGCAACTGCACCACCCAGTCGCTTGATGGACTTCCACTTTATTTGGTCCAATCTGAAACCGGTTTCAGCTACTGCACCAATTATGAATAATGGGACTTCTACAGCAGAGGCGAATATATTATCCAGCAGGTCCTCTACTCCAGTGGTCTCAAAGTGTGGTGCACAGACCAGCAGCATAATTGCCTGTTCACATGTTAGAAAAGCAGATTTTGGAACCTCACTTTGGACTTACTGAATCAGATAATTCTGACTTACATTTGAGTTGAATAACCACTGCTTTACTCCAGTTCGCAAACTGGCACCTTTCCCCAAATGTGCTTCTGTGGCTTTCCCCTCATTTTAAATATATAATATATATATATATATATATATATATATATATATATATATATATCTCCTTTAAAGAATTCATAGCTTCTCAGTCAACTCATGCTGTGATTTTCTTATAACGTGTAGGAATAAAAAGTAGTTTCTCCACAAAAACATCTTTGACTCCATGTTCACCTGCATTCTATAAAGACAATGTGGCTTCATCAAAAATATGTACATAAAAATCTCAAGGGTGAAAAACCTATCTAGAGACATTTTTATTCTGCTTAGTTTATAGCCAAGATCTCAGCATCTTATGAATCTTCTATGCCAGAAGATCTGGCAAGGCAACAAATTCATTTCCCTGAGTGTTTCTGTTTGATACACTTAAAAAGCAACACAGGTAAAGAATAGAAGTGCCTATGTGAGCACATTTCCTCAGGAGCTGATGTTAATGTCTAATTCACTTCTGGGGAAGAAAGATGGCAAATATGAGGCTCTAATTGAATAGACACACAGCTGCTTTTAATATTATACAATTAAGATCCTGTCAACAAAATATGATTATTCTCTTTTTTGGGGAAAAAATTACAGAAAATGTGAATATATCTGAGACAAGCAGGCATAGTGTTGTGTGGTTGAAAAACTGAACTACTTGACACTATATTATCTATTTGTGTGAACACAATGTGAGTTTCATGGTGGTAGAGACTTTGTCTCCCTTTCTTTATCCGGGATGTGTGCTTCACTTTTAGAATTTGATAAAAAAAAATTCTTAAATAAATGAAACAAAGCAAAAACTGAGATCCAGGGATCTGTGTAAATCTTAAACAATATTTCTATTAAGAGGTTTCAGTTCTTCAGTTGTAGAGAAAGGCAAAAATAAATGAAAAATTAGTGTCCAAATGGAAATGACCAGACCACATATGGAAACAGAACTCTGACTCACAATCTTCAGCAACTAGAAAGAAAGTTAAACCACAACCTACATAGTAATTGATTCCAAACTGTCAGGACTTACTGCCAATTTCCCTAATTTTTGCCTTCTCTTTCAACTAAGGACCAACCAGAGAAAACCAAATAGACTCCTCTAACCAATCACATAGGATGCCTCGCTGCTGGTTAGCCCCCTTCAGCTTCCCCATGGCAATGATTCCAATCAGGGAATACTTAAAGCCTTCTCTCTTTTTTCTAATATAAAACTTTTATACTGCCCTGCCCACATTTGAGTCTCTCAAAGGTAATTGTGGCTGACTTCCTTCCTATAACAACCTGTGAATAAATAGCATTTGTTTGTTCTAATGTGTGTGACCTTCATTTATTCCCATACAAGCAAGTCTGTAACACTAAAGGCTATGATCTCTAAGGAAGAATTTGCATCAGTCTACATGCAGTTTTTCATATTGTCTATCCAACAAGAAGATCTAACAATTGTAAATATTAATGCCCCTAACATGGAAGCAGCCAATTATATAAACCAATTAATAACAAAATTAAAGAAGGGAAACATCCAAACTCTTTCTATGAGGCCAGCATTGCCTTGATCCCAAAACCAGACAAAGACCCCACCAAAAAGGAGAATTACAGACCAATATCCCTGATGAACATGGATGCAAAAATTCTCACCAAGATACTAGTCAATAGGATCCAACAGTATATTAAAAAGATTATACACCACGACCAAGTGGGATGTATTCCTGGGCTGCAAGGATGGTTCAACATCTGCAATACAATCAGTGTGATACAGTACATTAATAAAAGAAAGGACAAGAACCATATGATCCTGTCAATAGATGCAGAAAAAGCACTTGACAAAATACAGCATCCTTTCTTGATTAAAACTCTTCACAGTGTAGGGGTAGAGGGAACATACCTCAATATCATAAAAGTCATCCACAAAAACCCCACAGCGAATATCATCCTCAATGGGGAAAAACTGATAGCTTTTCTCCTAAGGTCAGGAACACAACAGGGATATCCACTCTTGCTACTGTTGTTTAACACAGAACCAGAAGTCCTAGCCTTAGCAATCAGACGACAAAAAGAAATAAAAGCCTTCCAAATTGGCAAAGAAGAAGTCAAACTCTCACTCTTTGCAGATGACATGATACTCTATGTGGAAAACCCAAAGACACTACCCCAAAATTTCTAGAACTCATACAGGAATTCAGCAAAATGGGCAGGATATAAAATCAATGCACAGAAATCAGTTGCATTTCTATACACTAACAATGAGACAGAAGAAAGAGAAGGAGTTGATCCCATTTACAATTGCACCAAAAACCATAAGATACATAGGAATAAACCTAACCAAAGAGGCAAAGTATCTGTACTCAGAAAACTATGGAGCACTCATGAAGAAATTGAAAGAGACACAAAGAATTGGAAAAACATTCCATGCTCATGGATTGGAAGAAAAAATATTGTTAAAATGTCTATGCTATCTAGACCAATCTATACATTCAGTGCAGTCCCTATCAAAATACCAACTTTTTTTCACAGAGCTAAGACAAATAATCCTAAAATTTGTATGGAACCAGAAAGACCCCAAATAGTCAAAGGAATGTTGAAAAAGAAAACCAAAGCTAGTGGCATCACAATTCTGGACTTCAAGCTATATTACAAAGCTGTAATCATTACGACAGTATGGTACTGACAGAAAAACAAACACACAGTTCATTGGAACAGAATAGAGACCCCAGAAATGGGCCCTCAATTCTATGGTCAACTCATCTTCAACAAAGCAGGAAAGAATGTCCAATGGAAAAAAGAATCTCTTCTACAAATGGTGTTGGGAAAATTGGACAGCCACATGCAGAAGAATGAAACTGGACCACTTTCTTACATCATACACAAAAATAAATTCAAAATGGTTGAAAGACCTCAATGTGAGACAGGAATCCATCAAAATCCTAGAGGAGAACACAGGCAGCCACCTCTTTGACCTTGGCCGCAGCTACTTCTGGCTAGACATTTCTCCAAAGGCAAGGGAAACAAAGGCAAAATGAACTATTGGGACTTCATCAAGATAAAAAGCTTTTGCACAGCAAAGAGAACAGTCGACAAAACCAAAAGACAACCTACAAAATGGGAGAAGATATTTGCAAATGTCTTATCAGATAAACGGCTAGTATCCAAAATCTATAAAGGACTTATCAAGCTCAACACCAAAGAACAAATAATTCAATCAAGGAAGTGGGCAGAAGACATGAACAGACATTTCTCCAAAGAAGACATCCAAACGGCCAACAGACACATGAAAAAGTGCTCCACATCACTGGGCATCAGGGAAATACAAATCAAAACCACAATGAGATACCACTTCACACCAGTCAGAATGGCTAAAATTAACAAGTCAGGAAATGACAGATGTTGGCGGGGATGCGGAGAAAGGGGAACCCTCCTACTGTTGGTGGGAATGCAAGCTGGTGCAGCCACTCTAGAAAACAGTATGGAGGTTCCTCAAAAAGTTGAAAATGGAGCTACCCTAGAACCCAGCAATTGCACCACTGGGTATTTACCCCAAAGATACAAATGTAGTGATCCGAAGAGGCACGTGTACTCCAATGTTTATAGCAGCAATGTCCCCAATAGCCAAATTATGGAAAGAGCCCAGATGTCCATCGACAGATGAATGGATAAAGAAGATGTGGTGTATACGCACACACACACAATGGAATATTATGCAGCCATCAAAAAATGAAATCTTGCCAATTGCAATCACGTGGATGGAACTAGAGGGTATTATGCTAAGTGAAATAAGTCAATCAGAGAAAGAATTATCATATGATTTCACTCATATGTGGGATTTAAGAAGCAAAACAGAGGAGCATAGGGGAAGGGAGGGAAAAATAAAACAAGCTGAAATCAGAGAGGGAGACAAACCATAAGAGACTCTTAATCATAGGAAACAAACTGAGGGTTGCTGGAGGGGAGGGGCATAGGGGCATGGGGTAGCTGGGTGATGGACATTAAGGAGGGCGCATGATATAACGAGCACTGGGTGTTATATAAGACTGATGAATCACTGAACTCCAGCTCTGAAACTAATAATACACTGTATGTTAATTAAATGAATTTAAAAAGAAATTTAAAAAGAGGAAGAAAAATTGAAATCATTTACATGTGAATAGTTAGGTGAAATACTTTTGTTTGGTAAATGTCCTGAGGCTAAAATACAGAATTTCCAGTTAAATTTAAACTTAGATAAACAGTGATTTTTTTTTTAATTATAAATACGTCCCTTGCAATATTTGGGAACACACCTATAATGAAAAAGAAAGTTTTTGTTATTTGTCAGAAATTCGAATTTTTATTTGCTGTATTTGTATTTGCTACAGCTACATTGGCAGTATTTTAGTTCATAAATGACATAGCTTACTGAATTTGAAAATCTTTAAAATAAAGTAGAAATTCTTTTTAAAGTTTTGATTGTTTTAAAACTAAAGAATGATTTAAGAAAAATTTACATCAATGGTACAATATCCTGGTGTCCAAAATTCATTAAAATTATTTTAGTTTTTTTTTTAATCTTTTTTTTTTTTTATTTGACAGAGAGAGACACAGCGAGAGAGGGAACACAAGCAGGGGGAGTGGGAGAGGGAGAAGCAGGCTTCCCGCAGAGCAGGGAGCCCGATGCAGGGCTCGATCCCAGGACCCTGGGATCATGACCTGAGCCGAAGTCAGACGCTTAATGACTGAGCCACCCAGGAGCCCCTGAATTATTTTAGTTTTATTAAAATCCAATTATTATGTTACAATTATTTTATAAAATTTTATGTAAAGCTACAACCAAGGGATCAAAGTTCAAAATGTTACCTATATATCCCCTGGTATTATTAGAGCCACATCAATACAGTCAACTGATCTTTGACAAAGCAAGCAAAAGTAGCACAATGGAGTAAAGGTAGTTTTTAAACAAATAGTGCTAGAACAACTGGACATATACATGGAAAAAGAAGAAGGAGAAGAAGGAGGAGGAGGAGAAGAGAAGGAGGAAGAGAAGAAATATCTAGACACAAATCTGACAAAAATAAACCCTTCATAAAAATTAACTCAAAATGGATCATAGGCGTAAATGTAAAACAAAAAATAGTAATACTCCCAGAAAATTACACAGAGGAAAACCTATATTATCTTGAATATAGGAGTGACTTTTTAGATAAAAACACCTAAGACATAATCCATGATAGAAATAATTGATGAGCTGGATTCATTAAAACTAAAAACTTCTGCTCTGCAAAAGACAATGTCAAGAGAATGAGAAGACATGCCAAGCCACAGACTGGGAGAAAGTATTTGCAAGAGACACATCTGACAAAGGACTGTTACCTAAAATATACAAACAACTCTTAAAACTCAACAATAAGAAAACCCAATTTAAAAATGGGCCAAAACCCTTACCAGACACCTCACCAAACAAATTAAACAGATGGCAAATAAGCATATGAAAAGATGTTCAACATCATATATCATTAGGCAACTGCAAATTAAAATAACAAGGTACCACTACACACCTATTAAAATGGCCAAATTCCAAAATACTAACAATAACCACACGCTGACCAGGATATAGAACAATTGTCAATCTCGTTTATTGCTAGTGGGAATTCAGAATGTATAGCCACTTTGGAAAATAGTTTTGCAGTGTCTCACAAAACTAAACATACTCTTACTATATGATTCAGCAATCCCTCTCCTTATAATTCAGTTCAACTCGAAGTTGGAAATTTATGTCCAAACACCATACATCTATGTTTATGGCAATGTTATTCATTTTGCCAATATGTGGAAGCAACCAAGATGTCCTTCAGGAGGCAAGTTATTCTGTAGATTTGGATAATGGAATATTATTTGGCACTTAAAAAGAAATGAGCTATCAAGCCATGAAAGATATGGCAAAAACTTAAATGCATATTACTATGTGAAAGAAGCCAATCTGAAAAGGCTACATACAGTATAATTCAACTATATGACATTCTGGAAAAGGCTAAACTGTGGAGACAGTAAAAAGATCAATGGTTGCCAGGAGTAAGCATGGAGGAGGGATGAATAGGCAGAGCAGAGATTTTTAGCGAAGTGAAAATATTCTATATATGGTAGATACATCATCATACATTTGTCCAAATCCATAGAATATACAGCACTAAGAGTGAACCCTAATGTGATCTATAGACTTTCAGTGATATGATGTGTTAGTATAGATTCATTGAATTTAACAGATATAACCCTGATGCAGAAGGTTGGTAGTAGGTGTGGTAATAGGTGTGTGGGGAAAGGAAGTATATGGGAACTCTCTGTACTTTCCAGTCACTTTTGCTATGAACCTAAAACTGCTCCAAAAAAATAAAGTTTATCAATTAAAAAATGTCAAATATTAAAGAATGATGTTTTTTCTCTTTTATTTCATTTAATTTCTTTTTTTTGCACTATTATATATACATGAAGTTCAGTTCACTTTCTCAATTTCTTGTGGCCATTATTCATTGAGCTTCATGATTATTATAGAAAAATGATTTTTATGTAGAGGAAGTGGTATTAAAGTATCTGATGTAGATATCAAATCCACTAAGTTCTCCAGTGGTCTTTATAATCTCCTTGTTACTGAAGGTTACATACCAAGTCTTCTTTTCCCTGCAACTGAATTCATACATTAGAACTTTTTCTACACGCTGGAGACAAGGGCAGAAGTCAGAGATTAACATTTACAGTTCAATTGAGCTACCTACTGGTTCTTTTATTTGCTAAGTTTCTTCAAATTTTGGGGCGGAAAAAGTTTCCACGTCATTCCTAATAACTATTTTTTTTTTTCTTTTCTGAATCAGGACTGGTTTGAAATGTTTTTTGCAATATTCTTACCTTGGTATTTGTTGCTCTCATAAGAAGTATGTCTAAGAGATTTGAAAAGAGAGGCTGCTAAATTATGTTTTTCTAATAAAGACCAGCAGAAGACCATATTTGCCTTTTGAATAAGTAAAAGGAAAAGGTTCTGAAAGGAAAATGTCTTTGTATTCTCTGGCTGTCTAAATGGATCACCTCTTCCTCAAAGTCTTTCCAGTCCTTCTTTAGAAAATCAATTATTTGGATCAGGGCTCCAACCTTATGATCTAATTTAACCTTAATTACTTCCTTAGAGGCTCCACTTTCACATACAGCCACACTGGGTATTAGGGCTTCAGCAAATGAACTTTAAAGGGACACAAACATTTAGTCCATAACATGTGAATTAGACTCAAATTGGGTCTGATGGAATTGAGTATCTTGAAATAGAATATTGAAAATACTCAGTACTCTTATGCACATTTTTCTCCATAAGAACTAGAAATACCAGTGGTCATAAATACATGTCACAAGTGTAGTAAGTACAGTGTGTGATAGTTTTTTGTTGGCTCTTCTGCAAAATTGGCAAAAGAGTTTTTTAAATTCAGCTATTGCTTTGCTGGTGACAGTTTCTCCCATCTACTTTTTAAATAGCTCAATTGTATGAAGGTTACTTGGTATTCGTGTCCATGTCAAGCAATGGGACCCTTGTTTTAAAAGATCCTGTGGCCTCGCCTTTTGGATTTAGAAGGCACTTGTTACAAATTGTCCTGGAAAAACGAACTGAAGGAAACTCCAAGTATGTGAGAGATGAGTGTCTCCTAGAGCTATATACTTGCATTTTAGAGTAAAAATCAATCAATTTAAAAGTTTCTAAAACTGTGAATTTTTATGTTAATACTAACAAGTGAGAATAGTTATTTATAAATACACCATTTTTTACTTTTTATTAAAGAAAAATATATGTACAGAAAAGTACGCTGGTGGAAAACTCTGTTTTCATAAACATGAATATAGTTCTGTAACTAGAGTTGCAAAAACCCTCTTCCTGTTTCCTTCCAATCACTATAAACCCAGCACATTAAGGGTAACTGCTGTTTGAATTTCTAAACACATGATTTAACCTGTTTTTATATCTCATATTAATGGCATTGGAGAATATGTACTCTTTCTTTTTCTTTTTTTTTTTTTTAAGATTTTATTTATTTATTTGACACAGAGATAGAGAGCACAAGTAGGCAGAGCGGCATGCAGAGGGAGAGGGAGAAGCAGGCTCTCTGCTGAGCAAGGAGCCTGACGCGGGGCTCGATCCCAGGACCCTGGGATCATGACCTGAGCCGAAGGCAGTCATTTAACCAACTGAGCCACCCAGGCACCCCGAATATGTACTCTTTCAAGTCTGGTTTCTTTCAGGCAACATTTCTGAGATTCACAGATACTGTTGTGGGTTATAAATCATCTGTTGGTATTGTTGAATTCCATTGTATGAATAGCTCTTCAACTACTGACTCTCATTAAGGCCTTTCCAGATTTGGGCTATAAAATCATCCTAAAGCATGTCTTTTAGCAAAATTGAGTAGGGTAGAGTTTCCATGCATGGGGAATGCCTATATTCATCTTTAGGAGATGCTGCTAAACAGTTTTCCAGAAGAACTATACCAAACAATATTCCTACTAGTAGGGTAGTAGAATTTCTTGCTTCTCAATATAATTGTAACTTCTCATACCTATCATTTTTGAGCGCTTACAATAGTTACTGCTTAGTGAGTAGGCAATTTGCATAGATTACCAATAATCTTCATAACAACCTTGCAGAGTAGAATGTAGTTTTCACCTGGCAGATGAAGAAACTTATGTCAGTAATGTTAACAATCTCCTCAAGGTCAAATAGCTGATAATATCTGTGCAAGGACTCACACTGAGGTTGTCTGACTACATTGTTTCATGATCTTGATATTATCATAATCCTATTAGAGAATTTAACAAGACAATATCTATGACAGCCATCTGTAAACCTTAAAATTTAATCACTGTTGTTGCTTCAATTTTTATAGTTTCTTACATATTTTATATATTATCTGCCTAGCCACCTTCCAAGAAAGGTATTATTGCTATTTTACAGATGGGGAAAATGAGATTCTGAAAAGATAAGTAACATTTATGAATTCATATTGAATACCATGTCTAGGAGGTCAGAGTACATAAAGTATAGAATGCGAGTCATTTGAGGACAGGAGCTCTTTTACTCACCACTGCATCCCTAGTCCTAGGAAAGATGTCTGACACATAGGAAGCCCTCAATAAATATTTGATGAATGATTGAATAACTACCTAACGGAAGAGCCAAAAAGAGATTATGTAAACATGTTTCTCAAACTGGCAAGTACATAGGCCCCTGAACTTCAGTGGTCTGCCTCAAATAATCATTTTTTTTGGGGAAAAAATGTCCCTCCTGGAGGAAGTATATATTAATTTTATCATCAAGTTTCCAAGTAGAGCTGTTTTCAAAAACAAAGAAGGCATTTGCTTTCTGTAAGAAATGTGCACTGTGAAGTCAAAGACATATTTGAATCTAACACTACAACTTAATCATCTGGGAAAGTTCTTTTATCACCCCATTTAATATCTTCTAAGTGCCTTCCAGGGACTAAAGAACATGATATGTGCTGGGGTTAACTGATGAAAAAGGAAGGCATATTCCTTGTCATATGCATATTCCATATAATAAAATAGACATTATATTATAGTTACATAAACGCCTTGGGCCTCAGTTCCCTAATCTAAACGTTGAAATGCTATTATCTAATATAGTAACAGTATTAGAGTATTCTTATTAAATAAGAGTGCATCTATAAGGTAAAACATGGACAACTGCTTACAAAATAGAATGACCAATATTATTACTGTTTTTGACTTAGCATAGTGAGCACCAATATATGGAATCACAAAGGACAGTGTTTTGGGTGTAGCATTATATTTTTATTTTGTTTTATGACCCTAGCATCTCTAAAGAGAAATATTCATTGATCCCTGTCTCACTCATTTAGTGGAATACAGTTACTTTTTACCAAATGAAACTCCCAAGTTTTTTCTTTGTGGGTTTATCTAATTACTTATTATATTTTACAAAAGAGAATTTGGTTATCTTTGGAATAAAATGCTACTTCCTGGCACTATAAAAGAATAAATGCATCGCCCTGTACATGCAAGCCACCTAAAACCGGTATTTCCTAATGCCCCACCTTCTTCGTTAGGTACTTCCCAATTATCCTCATTATGAATCCTTGCCGTGTGGCCTGTTTTGCTTTTTCATCCAACAGGAAAGCTTCCAAACCTAGAGTTTCCTCAAGTAGGACTTTCATGGCCACTAGAGAAATCATTTTTTTCCCTACCTGTGCCATAAAGAGTGTTTTTCTTCCCAGCGAGTGCGGGTGCTCAAGCAAACAGCTGATAGTGGTGGAGGGATGGTTCTGCTCACCTTTATTTAGGAGTTCCTGTCCTCCCCACGGAGCTCCTGGGCCTAGGAAATACCTACCTTGGCCCTTTCTTCAGTCTTGCCATTTATTTATTTATTTATTTTTTAAAGATTTTATTTATTTATTTGAAGAGAGAGACACAGCAAGAGAGGGAACACAAGCAGGAGGAGTGGGAGGGAGAAGCAGGCTTCCCACCGAGCAGGCGGCCCAATGCGGGGCTCGATCCCAGGACCCGGGGATCACGACCTGAGCCGAAGGCAGACACTTAACGACTGAGCCACCCAGGCGCCCCCTGTCTTGCCATTTAGAAATTAGTCTGCTCAGAACACACCAATGATTTCTAGGGCACTGCATAGCTAAGCTCCACTACCATATTGGCTTCAGTATGAACAAATAGTACACCATTTATTCATCATTCATTTAGGGAAGGTATTGTTTGTGCCAGACTTTGTGCTAAATATTGGCATTATAAAAATAAATATGGCATAGCCCATTGCCTTTAAGACTACAAAACATCTTGTGCCTGTTGGTGTTACTAAGAAACACCTGTGTAATTTAATGGATGAGTTCTGAAAAGCCATCTTAATTCAATCTTAGATTTCTTAACCTCCCAAAGGCACTAATCAGAGCATTTCTCTTTCTGAAGGAAAATGTTTTTAGGTTTGTTTTCAGATCCCTTAACTGATTTACTACTGCTCATCGTCAACCTCTTTCAGATGATTTTATTTTACTTTGAAATCCTCTACCTGGTCCACTTTTTCAAATTTGCTATTATTTCTCTTAAGATTTTCTTCACAACATGTAGTACTTGTGGGATCACAATGAAATTACTGAATAGTTGTCCATTAAAGATTTATTTTAATTTTCCTGATACTTTTCCATGTGAGCTTATCATTATCATGATCAGGATTGTAGAAAAATAATTTAACTAAGATTGCTACCCCGGCAGGTGCTATTTTCTTTCTTTCTTTTTTTCCCCACTCATGATTTTTTATTAAGTTTTTAAATTCCGGTTTAGTGTTATTTTTAAGTGTACCATATAGTGATTCAACAATTCTGTACATCACCCAGTGCTCATCATGATAAGTGTGTGCTTAATCCCCATCACCCATTTCACCCATCCCCCACACATCCCCTCTGGTAAGCATCAGTTCTCTATTGTGAAGAGTCTGTTTTTTGTTTTGTCTCTTTCTTTTTCATTCTTTGTTCATTTGTTTTGTATGTTAAATTCCGCCTATGGATTTTTATTGATACCTTTTATTCAATAACAAGAATTAGGGCATATAAACCATTAAAATCCACTCTGTGCATTAATACATGTTGACTATTTGTATAAAACGATGTTTTCTTAAGCTGTTATTTTCTCCTAAATATACAAGTCTCCAAATCATTCAATGTTTATTATGAATAAATAAGAAAACCCTGTACCATTTTCAAAGCATATATGAAAATATTTCTTTGTGAAATTCCTCTTAGATGCTCACAATATAATAGCTTAGACATAAAGAGAAAATAAAGAGGTCAGAAATTTTAAGTACTTTTTCTGTTAATATAGCTATAACCAGTCATAAAACCCTGTCTTCTAATGCCACATTTGGTGTGGCTTCCATTAGACTATAGGATATAAGAGTATAAAGACAATTATGTTTTGTGGGGTTTTTTAATTGTTTTTTATTGGAGGTTTTTTTCATTTTTTTGCTAATATTTACCTAACTTCTAGCTCAATAACTATGACATAGAAATGTGTTAATTCCTATTTGTCTTGCCTTTTCTTTTTTCCCCTGTGCTTATGAAAGAGAAACCCCTTGGTGTTCAGTAAACATTAGGGGACATTCTGGACATAAATTTTATCCTAATCATAAGTAGATACTCTTTTCAGAAGAAATATAAAATTTAAGACATCTAAAGGAATGACTCAACATTCCATTAACAGTTTTGGTATCAATAATAAAGCAGTTATGCTCATATGACATATGGACAATTAGCACTTAGATATGGATTATGAAATATCAAATCTGTGGGGCAGGCATTATGATACATTTGTTAATTATAGGGTTTGAATTTTGAAGATTTTATATGTAAAATGATCATTATATCCAGAAAGCTCAAAGAGCTTAATTCAGTTATCCAATTCTTGCAACCTGAAGTTAAATTGAAACATTCTGTCTGGTTGCAAGTCCAATATTCATTTCCCACCATGCTTACTCTTTCACTTAGAAAATAGTTACAGTGTCATTTAGGCAAAGATAAAAAGTAAAGGATAAAAACAACTGTTATTCCACTTGCAAAGGAGTAACTAAATGATGGCCAACCATCACTGTGGGCATGTGTATCTTCCTTAGTATCTTGTGCATATTGTTAAGTGTCTAACTGAAACTAGAAAATACAAATCCCTGTTAGTAGCCAAAGTGCAGCAACACAAAATCCGTATTAAATCTCCTGAATCTACTTATGGTATGAAATCACTAGATCCAGTGATCCAATGATGATCCAAGCAGCTGAACAGCAGTAGTTTTATCCTCAACTTATCAAAAACACATTTAACTACTTATTCAGTGATAATATAGGAAAATGTATGAAATAGTTGATTTTAATTCATACATACAACTAAGATTCCTTTTTTAAAATTGAAGTATAGTTGACACACAATATTACATTAGTTTCAGGTGTACAACATAGTGATTCGATGAGTTTATATGTTAGTGTGGTATGTAATAGTTTTGAGTGATTAAAGTTTAAAAGATAATTTTAAAATGTTTATCAAAAATGTTATACAGAAAAGTCTTTTTTTGTAATGTATGTGAAGAAAAAGTTACATATGTGTGTAAATTGTTTTGTCCATGGGTGTGATGTTTTCATTCATCTTTGTGGCATGATCCCCTCTGAAAAGAAACTCTGATCAATTTTGTTGGAACAACATTGTCAAGCACCTAAACTGAGATTAATCAGTAGAATTAATATGCCTCTTGAACTCTATTTAGTTGTTTACTATAGAACTCACCAAAAACAAATTACAGAAAGAATAAATAATAAAATGAATAGGGAAAAATATCTAAATTAATTTTTTAATACCCCATCATATGATTTTCATCAGCAATTTCCAAGAAGTAAGTGGCAAAGATTGTAATAAGCCATAGAAAAAAAAATTAACCTTGCCTACTTAGCTTAGTTTTGGCCAGAATATCTAAAACTATAGCCAAGAAGTCATCTAGTGAACTTGGGAAGAACCTGACTTCCAGCTAAACTAGCTCTTGATTGAAATTGGAATGCTTGAGAAAACTCAAGGAGTCTGGCTGTGATTCCCTTTGAATTTAGGAAATCATTGGGAGCATAGCCACCAAGCTCAAAGAAAGGTTAGTGATGCAATTTGTGCACTGGGCTTATTTTGTGGTTATGTATGAGTATCCATCTAACATTCCAGAAATAATATTTGGATTTTATTTCTAAATTTTTTGTCATTTACATTGCTTTGCTTTTGACCAGAACATCTCTGTACAGGAGATTACCTAATATAAGGGACCAACATCCCTCTTGGAGATGAGATTACTACAGTGTTGCCATAATAGCTAGCTTGCTTCCAGTCCCCTTGTCAGGAGGATGACATGAAGATATATGCTACATTGGGAGAAGATGCTACTTCTGCCATTTTTACTCTCTTCTCCGTAAATTTCCTGGCAATAGAAATACCACAAGCGAGGAGGGAGAGAAAGAATCCATTGCACAGAATTTTTCTCTCTGTGCAGTCTCACATGGTGCAACAAAATATATATGCATAATCTCTTATTACACTTGCAGAAAGAAACGTTCGTTGGTGAGAAATAGCCTACACATTCTGGGAAATTTCTTGGCAACTCTTAGAGAGGTGAGACAAAAGTAATAAAGATCAAAATTGAAAAATTGAACAAGATGGTAAGGGCTGGTAAATAAAATCAACACCTAAGCCAAATCTGTGAAGAATTAGCTTTCCCTCTCAATCATTGACCCTGTTATTGACAGAAGTGCTCAGGAATCTTCAAACAAAATCATTAAATGCAAAATCCTAGTTAGAGTGAAGAAAAACTGTTCTCAAATTAATGCTATTATAGAGGCCCAAAGACCTTAATAAAATCAGAGAAGAAAATGAATATGTGGTATTATGTGACTTAGATCATGGTCCAAAAGTACTAGACCTATGTTAAGGTCAATCTCCATGATTGTTGGAGAATGGGTTATGCTAACCTAACAGTTACAGACTTGGGAAAACTTCAGAATCTCAAGAGAACCACCCCAGTCATTTCTTCTGCTTTATTTTCATAGCTCTCAGTTATTCAGACACATTGTCTGTCTTTTTTTTTTTTTTTCCTTTGGACCAGAATATCCTTATACTCACCTTTGCCTGTTCACTCTGAGGCACATTGAGCTGATGGATATAGTCCACTTCTTAGCTTTCTTATTCTCTCCAAAAGTAACCACATAGCATCCTCCTGATTTTTCCCCAGTTTTAAAAAATACATGAGACTTCCAGATGTGTGATGAGGGCAAAAGCATCATTTTTGAATTGCCACAAAATTTTCCAGAGAATGAAATAGACCAAATAAGATACTAAACAACAACATCAACAACGTGAAAATGATACTCTCAATAAAACTTGATGGCAAGAAATCCTAATGAACTTCACAACATGGGTGGTATGACCATCTTGAGATCAGGAGTCATCTAGTAGGCATCAGTGGGAAGGGGAAAGAGGTTCTTGATGGACCTGCAAACTAAAAAACATAGAACAGACACATCCTAAAATCAGGGATGTGTATACCCAGTTTGAGTAGAACCTTGGGTGGGTGGCCTGAGAGTCAGTCAGTGAAATTGGGAAAATCCCTTACAGATTCTAAATTGCTGATGAGTATGAACACAATACAATTAAAAAAAAAAACTATATGCATAGATATATGAGAATACATAGGAGAGTTTATAGGATTGTGTTGGTATAAGTTCTTATGACCCTCTGAAGTATACATCAGATACTCTTTTAAAATGACAGAGCCTACTCATGAGGGAATATACTGAAAATAGAAAACAAATTGAGCATGAAAAGAACACTAGGTCATGAGAAATAGAAGTTGAAGATAGTTGTGGTGGTTAGCAGATACATAAATTTTTGTTAGCAAGAAAACTCAAAACCCCAGACAAGAGAAAAAAATCTAAATAGAGTAATTTCAACATTGAGACACATTAATATGTAAATGAGCTTCATACACCCTCCAAAACAAAAGCCAAAAACTGTTCTGCATCTAGATTTTTTCACAGAGGGATTTTTCTAAACCCTCGAGGATCACAGAGTCATTGTGATCTTAAAACTGCTTCAAAGCATGAAAAAAGAAAACCTTAAAAATGCCTTTTACAAAGTGAATATAACATTGTTATCAAATCTTAATAAACATTTAATTGAAAAAAACTACAAATAAATCTCAATTATGAATGTCAATAGGAAAATCTTAAACACAGGTTAGCAAATAGCTTACAACAGTGAACAAGAAAATATATCATAATCCAGTGAGATTCTTTTCAAGAACGCAAGTATGAAAAGAAAAAGCAAGTTGATTCAATGAAGGCATCTATTAATATAATTTATCATTGTCATATATCTAAGAAGAAAAATATAGAAGTTCAAAATGCATCCGTATTACAAAATAGTAAATATAAACTTCTAAAATAGATTTAAAATTATATATTAGTGCAAACAATATTTCAATTAATGCATACTAGTAGCATTTCTTCTAAAGTTAGAGGAAAGAAAAGGATACCCAGTATTGTTCCTACTATTGAACAAATGGTCAATGTGTTTACATAAGAGAAAGCAATACTAAGCCCAAGAAGTTGAAAGGAAGAAGCAAAACTATATTTATTGCAGCTGCTATGAATGTGTGTGTGTGTGTGTGTGTGCATATAAAATATCCAAGAATATCCAATGAAAGCTGCAAATGGTAACAGAATTAGCAGAATTAGTAAAGGAGTGGGTTAATAGAATCCATATATAGGAAGATAAAAGTAAGCATTTTATATTTAAGAAAAAAGTTACAAGGTAAAACAAAGACTATTTATAATATCAATAAAATATAAAATACCTAACATAAAATTCACATGAAATTTGCAAATGTTGTATGAAGAAAGTATTAAAACAATTCTAAAAGCTACAAAATATAATTGAACAAATGAAAAGTTATCACACATTTGTGGATAGAGAGATTTAACATGACAAATGTCAATTCTACTTAATATACAATTAATTTCATACCAAATAACCAACATTCCCCCCCCCAAAGGTGGACAAATTAATGATTAATTCTCATGAAAAATATAAATAAGATTGAAGAGCAAGAAAATAATAAAAAGGCAAAATATTAGGGTACTGCCCAAACAGTGTTAAAATATGAAGTTTGTATAATTTAATCCCTGTGACATCAGTGATTGAATAGATAGAACAATGCAAAGAATAGGATGTCCAGAAATCAGACATACATGCACAGAGAAATTTGATATATGGTAAAACTAGGATCTCAAATCATGTGACAAGTGGTTGCTTTCATAAGGCAAAGGATAATTGAGAAGCCATTTTTACAAATTTACAAAATGTAATCTGAACTTCACATTGCAATAGCAGAATACAGATTGGAGATTTAAATGTAGAATGGAGCACTATACCTACTAGAAAAAAATATGATTTCCATCATAGTCATGGAGTTGTGGGAACCTCCATATGATCTAAAATCTAGAATCAATAAGAGAAAAATAAATTTGGATAAAATTTTAAAACATACAAGGACATTTATACCATAAGCAGAATTAAAAGACAAAAGATAAAAAAAGCTGAGGGAAGATATTTGCTATTTATACACCGAGACAAATCTCCTTAATGCCATGATTATCTAGAAGACAAAATTTGTTTAATAAAAACAAGCTAAATACGTGAGAAGGTATTTCACAAAGGAAGAGAGGAATATTCCTTAAGCATATGAAACAGCTTTATGAATCAGATGAATTCAAATTGCATGAAAAACGATTTTCACTCATCAAAAATCTAAATAGTGGCAAAATTGCATACTGTATTATACATACTCATTTGCATTAGCCATAAACATATTATTAGTTTCCTGGAGTTCTGTAACAAATTACCACAAACTAGGTGACTTAAGACAACAGAAATTTATTCTCTCAAATTTGGAGGCCAGAATCCTGAAGTACAGATGTCAGGAAGGTTGATTTCTTCTGAAGCTTCTGAGACAAAATCTACTCCATGCCTCTCTCATAGATTCTCATGGTTGCTGGCAATATTTGGCATCCTTTGCCTTGTATATGCATAGTGTCTATGCATATGTCCATCTTCATTTGATGCTCTCCCCATGTGTCTGTATCTGTGTCCAAATTTTTCTTATAAAGATACCAGTGACTGGACTCGGGGTCACATTAATGGTGTATATGGCTTCATCTTAATTATATCTGCAAATACTCTGTTTCCATAAAAGGTCACATTCTGAGGTTCTGGGTGGATACAACTTGAGCGGGAGGGCATTATTCAACTCAAGATAAGATAGGTGAATGGATTTATAAAATTCTGATATTTTTATTAACATCCTTATGAATTCTTTGTACCTTTACTTTTTCTCTTTTCTAATGGAAAATACTGTTTGGGAGAAGCCAAAATAAGCAGTAATCCATTCAAACATATTTGTTTTCCTTGAACCATACAGAAACAATGTTAGGACATTGTCTAATAATATCTCATGCAATACTATGTGTTGGTCATTACCATGGCTATTTGAGTGGCCCATCAAAATCAATACTTTCATGTTTGCTTTGGACTTAAATTTAAAATTAAATTCAGGTTGTAGGTAGAAAATTAATACTATATGAAAACAATGAATCATGGAGCACTACATCAAAAACTAATGATGTAATGTATGGTGATTAACATAACATAATAAAATTAAAAAAATGAATTATTTGTTGTAATTGATCTACAAGGAAAAGGTCAAAATCCTACTGCTTGTCCTAACTATAGCAGTCATGATGCTTTAGGATTGGGGTAACAGAATACCCCCCCTAACATAACTAGCACACACATTTCATCATTTCACATCATGTCAGGAAGTAGATGTTTCCCTGTACTCAAACTCTCCACCCTCCCACACTGCCAACACGGCCCATGGAATCTAGGCTCATTACTTTTCTATCCTGACATATTTTGTATCTTGTAAATGGCTTCCAGAACTCCAGACATAATATTCTCATAAAGGATCATCTCAACTAGGAAGAAAGGGATGAAGTAATTACACTTTTTACTTGCCACAGTATCTTGTTTTTTTATGGAGAATTGAATTTTTTAAAGAAACATTTGAGCAGATTGCCTTTGTATGACATTGAACAGAAGTGCACCACCGGTCTATCCCTTAATGAATCACTGGAAAGAAAAATAACACCACTTTGACTTTCTTATATCAATCCTGGTTCTGTCCCTGGGATAGGTTGCATGGCCACAAAATGTGGGATTCTATAAATGAAGACAGTGAGAATGGTGGTTGTTAGACGGGTAACCCACCTAGAATGGGAGGTGTCTTTCATTCTAACACATGGTTATCCATCTAACAATGATGATTTTAATTTGTCAAAGATCTCAGGGCAAATCGTATTCAATCACAGAGGGAAGATTTAAGTGGCCATCTTTTTCTGTTGGGTTATAAAGTTAAAAACTCCATGAACTGGGAACAATATATTTTTCAAACATACCTTAGGAAAATATTTGAAGTCCACTAGAATGTGAGCTTTAAAAGTCAGAGATTTTTGTTACTTTTGTTCACTGATGCACACCAGTGCCTAGCACTGTGCCTGGCATATAGTACTTGTTCAGTGAATATTTGCTGATTGCGTTGAATAACCAAATGGGTGTCTTTACATATGAAGAAGGAAGTAAAAAAAGGCTTTAGAATTTGAAGGAAAATCTTGCCACATGCATTTCTCATGACTTTAATGTAGGTGTGTGGGGATGCTTGGATATCTTTTGCTCCCCAACTTGTTATGCTTTAGTGTCAAAACAAAACACGAAACACAAAACTGCCTTGGTGAAGGATGTGAAGTCTCTGCTGTATCCTTCAAAGCATTCCCTTCTCTGGGAAGGTAGACTGTGATGAGAGTATACCAGTGAAGACGCTGGGAATGAAACATCTTTAATATGCATTTGACTCCTTTTCTTCCTCCCTCTCCCCACATAGTCTCACCAAGGGGTTCTTTTTATGTATTATTTATATCATCTGTGTCATATTTTTAAACATATGAGACAATCCGATAGCTCCTTTGGGAAAGTTAGACTGAGCATAGGGTTTTCCATTTTGAAAAGTAGTGAAAGACCCTAGACATCAATTTAAAAAAAAGTATGATATTGAAATCAGTTTGTCAGTTCTAGGCCTGCTCGTTCATTAGGGAACCAAAGACATTTCTCCTGTATTTTCTGATGTATAATAGAAATGTAAACATTGGCATCAAAGTTTCATTTTTCATGTTGGAAATTGAAAACTCAAAGCAAAAACGGTTGCTGTTGTGTTGATGTTTTCCTTATTGTGGCTACTGCTGTTATGATTATTTCTACCATGACTAGTTTATAGATAATTAAAAAATTCTTTGAATATCTTTTTTAAAAATAAAAATAATCATCAGCAGCATGTTGGCCTGTCTCTGGGGATATATGCAGTGAGAGAGATAACAGTGAGTGAGCATAGCCAAAAAGTTGAAGAAGCAATTCAGGAATCCAGCAATCTGTTTTAACATTGACAAAGTATCACTAGAATTAGCAACAGTCAATAAAAATGCTGGAAACTAGAAAAAAAAAACCAAACATTGACAAAGTAAAAGAGCATGACACTGAGTTTTGTTGTTGTTGTTGTTGTTGTTGTTTTTTCTGGGAAAGGTTTTTACCTGCAGAAATGAAAACAAGAATTAAATAATGCCGGCAAGTGTTGATGTACTAGGCATCTTAAAGCTGTAGTTGGAGTAAGTCTAGGCATGACAGAAATCCTTATGCTACCACTTTCAGAACAATATGGGGGTTGGGGGAGTGGTCCTCAGAGAGTAAGGAAAGGCATGGGGGCCACTGAAAAAAAAAATGGAGCTACCAGCCAAAAACATCTAGTGATTTATAGAATACAGCAAAGTGGCAGGTAATGGTAATGCCAAATCCATTGAGCTATTATAAATAAGGGAATAATTCGTATTTTCTAACCCATTAAATATGAGTGTTGTGAAATTTAGAAGCCTCCTGCATCTATTCTTAGTTTGCCCATTGATTTTTCCAGTAAAAATAGAATTTTCAAAATTAAGATCTACAATATGAGTTGTTTATAGTTACTTTCTATTCTTGCTGCTCCACTTGGGTAGCCACAAACCACATGTGACACATTTAAATTTCATGACTTAAAATTGAACAAAATTTAAAATTATGCAGTTCCACTAGCCAAATTTCAAGTACTAAATAGTCATATGTGGGCTGCCACATTATCGGGTAGTGTAGATACACATTTTCATAATCACGGAAAGTTCTATTGGACAGTCCTGCGTACAAACAGTAAGTTAATGCTAAAACATACATAGTGATGCATTTCAATCTCTAAATCAAATATTTTTAAAAGACTATTCTAAGGGATGTTAGGATGAGGATAATATTCTTGGAGTAAGCAATGAACTTTTCTAATAAATGAGGACCACTTTTACTATTTTGTACCTAGCACATAATGAGTTTGAGTCCTCTGCTCTCTGAATATACTTTCGTTTCTTTTCCTTGTATTATATTCTCTGGGTTCACAAAGAAGTTTATTATCCTGAATGCTGATCCAAACTTCAATTTCCTGATGAAAAAGTTCTACCCTACCCGCGTCCCTACATCCTCACTTTCTCTAGGAATTTTCTGTATCTAATCTTGGTCTTAGGTCTTCTATAGCCTTTGCCTCATCTAGTTTGCCTGCCTTTTTTACTACTATATTTCAGAAATTATTCACTCCAGGAGAATTTCTGTTCTCTTTCACTGTCTCATCCTGATTTTTTCTAAAAACAAGTCTATGCTTCTGGGCACAGAGAAGTAAATTAATTATATCATTAAATATTATTGAATGCCAACTGTATAGAAGCCGCTATAATGTAATATCCTCCATTCCAACCAATGCTTAAGACACCTATAAAGTCCTAAGAATTAACATTTTCACTTAAACTTTCCCTAGCCTGATGCATTGTACTAAATTCTCTCATTGAAATTTTAATGATATATACTATAAATACACTAAATTTTATGGTAATTCCATATTGTTCCATGTAATATCTGAGTTCTTGACTGGTCACATATTATTTTCAAAAGCTTAATTTAATACTATAAGGGATTACCTTTGTGTCCTATGTGGCTCCTCACATGGTATCTTGTAACCATGAACTTACTTTGGTCGATGATTTTTTTATTGTTAATAAAGTTGGGTTTGATTTACTATGAATATATCTTATGCTACCAAACAGCAAAAAATTTCCTTGATGTTTAATCACAAACTGTGACGGTACCTACATATGGGAAAATATTTAAGATTTTCTTGGGCCAGAAATGCTCATGTCTTTCCCCGACCAAACTGTAGAGCTGTTGGCTGATTCACAGGCAGCTCATGTCTGATGATGGCTATCTCTCTTTTACCCATTTTCCTGCACCTCCAGCATCATCAATGCATTGCTGTTCTAGTAGTTTAGACACCTGTCGAGTGAAACATGCTCACTAGTCTCTGACTTTGAAGAGTACACTGGTTCACACATCACTAAGTGATGCTATTGAAGTCTTCCAAAATCTCTGGAGAATGGTGGCATGGATGAAGGGAGACTATACATTTTCTTTGCAAATACTCCATTCTCTAAAAAGGTCATTTCATCTTTGCCCGTCCTTCACTTGTGTTAATGGAACAACCTTGGAACTATCCAAGGTTGGATAGTTGTTAGTACACTCAATTCTCTATATGAGATACCTTTTTGTGGGATTCCTTGTGTAAGAAATGGAGCAGGCAGAATTCCAAGATGGCCCCTGCTATATTACAACTTTGATTGTGTTATGTTACATAGCATAAGGGATTTTGCAGACATAACTGAGGTTCTTAATTGACGTTAAGACACAGAGGACATCTGAGTAGATTTAATCTACTCCCATGAGCCTTTTAATAGCAGAGTATTCTCTGGCTGGTCATAGAAGAGAAAGTCACAGAGATTTGAAGCATGAGGGATTTGATGGGGTGGAGATTTTCTCTTGCTGGGGAGGCTATGAGGCAAGGATCTAAGGACAAGTGATAGCATCTGAGGGCAGTCCCAGCAAGGTATCAGGACTGTAGCCCTATAAGCACAAGTAATTGAATCCTGCCAATAATCTGAATAAGGTTCACAGCCAATTCTTCCTCAGAGCTGAGAGCTTCCAATAAAACCCAGTCTAGCCAATATCTTGATTTTGACTTTCTGAACTCCTAGGCAAGTGAACCCAATCAAGACCTTCATCCACAGAACTGTGAGCTAATAAATGGGTATTGTTTTAAGCCACTGAGTTTGTGGTAATTTGTCATACAGCAGTAGAAAAGTAATATAATATTGATATACACTACTATTACCACTATTCCTATGAATAGCAAACTCTCACATTGTGCTTATTTAATACAAGGTGCTCTTCTAAACACTTCACAAAGATCAGTGCTCATAACAACTTATAGAAAAACTACTATTATTTTTCCAAGTACAGATGAAGAAGAAACTGAGGTATATGGATATTAACTAATTTACCAAAATCATAAAAGATAACAAGTGGTAGATCTTGTCTTGAAACCAAAGCAATCTGACTACAGATGTCACATTCTAAATTACACATTAACATTTTTACAATACTATTGCACCCACAGACATAATATTTATTTAAGACTATTTGCATCCAATTCCCTTTTTTTTTTATTATAAACTCCCAGATGTTTGGTTGCTACCTTGACTGAATTCATTGATTCGGCAAATATTTATACAGTGATTTGATTGCTAATAAACAAATCAAAAGAGCCTTCAAAGCATCAAATATAAATTGTTAAACAAAACCAGCACAGATATTATCCTGGCCAAATTTGAAATCTAATAAAGGAAAGAAATAGTATGTAAATCAATTGATGCTGCCACATACATTTTTGAGAGTGATGAGGTTGCTTGCTCAGTATCCCAAATCAACTTATTTTTTACCCATTACTCACTAAAATAACTGTTTTGTTATTGTTTTCTTTTTTCTTTCTTTTTAGGATTTTATTTATTTACTGGAGAGAGAGCAAGAGAAAGAGAGTGAGCGAGAGAGAGCACAGAGAGAGAAGGAGAAGCAGACTCCCCCCGATCAGAGAGCCTGACGCAGGGCTGGATCCCAGGACCGAGATCATGACCTAAGTCAAAGGCAGCCACTTAACTGACTGAGCCACCCAGGCACCCCTCTTTTTTCTTTTTTAAAGAGTTGTCTGTTGTGATTGTTTTGCTTTACCTTTGGTTTGCTCATTGTTGAATTCTTAGTACCTAGAAGAGGACTTGGAATATAGGATAGTAAATAGTTTTAGGAGTAAATAATTGTATGAATGTATAAATGAATTACCTCTTACTCTACTGGTTAGGTAAAAAAAAACAGTATTTTTATAAGCACTGTCTTCATTGAGAAGGCATATATTTCCAGAGTAGAAACAATAATCTTTAAAATCAAAATAATTTTGGGGTGCCTGGGTGGCTCAGTCATTAAATGTCTGCTTTCGGCTCAGGTCATGATCCTAGGGTCCTGGGATCGAGCCCTATATCAGGCTCCCTGCTCAGCGGGAAGCCTGCTTCTCCCTCTCCCATTCCCCCTGGTTGTGTTCCCTCTCTCACTGTCAAATAAATAAATAAAATCTTTAAAAAAATAAAAAATAAAGTCAAAATAATTTTGACATTGTCCATTTTGAATGGCTTTTAAAAGGTTGCAAAATACCAATATTTCTGGTGTAAGAGTAAGTGAATACCAGATAAACTGAAATATCACAAAGGAAGGAAGGAAGGAAGGAAGGAAGGAAGGAAGGAAGGAAGAGTAGGATAGATGAATACAGGAGAGCTGTAGAAGCAAGTAATAATCAAATTCCAGAGAAGGACAGACATTTAATAGATAAGCAGAGATGAGAGACCATATTAAAATCTGGGTCTGGATGTTGGAAGAGGAAGCTTACTCTGGGTAGGTTAATTTTGCTGCAATTAGGAGAAACCAGCTGAATGTATAGTACCACAGGTTTATTAGTGTGGCAGACCTGAATCTAGGTGTGTCTAAACTATAGAGGTAGTCTTATCTGCAAAAGGGAGTTTGGGGTTGGTGGTGGCATGGAATAGAAAGCAGAAGAAGATCCTGAGTTTCACAGTGCTTATATCCCCAAACATTGCTCGAGGAAAGAGTTTGAAACTACCCACAAGATATAAATCAGAGTGAAATTGATAATAATTAAAGTTTTAATTGAGATCTGACCCACTTCAAATTTTGATTAGAAGGAGGAATTGAACAAATCCTCACCCTTGCTATCTGATAGGGAAAGAACAAGTCTTTTCTGGGGAATATTTACCATCTACTTCAGTCTCTTTTCCCTGTTCTTTGGGTACAAAATATGCAGGACAAAATACAAAAACTATGACATGTACAAAGAAACAGAAAAATGTAACCCATTAAAAAAATCAGTGATCAGAAGAGCAGACCTCTACATGGCTTATGTTGAATTTAAAAACAAGGACTCTTTAAAATAATTTCAAATATTTAGACATTTAATGAAAGAAGGGAGAAAAGTGGAAAGATGAAGTTATAAAGCAGAAAAATGAAACTGTAAATAAAATTAAATTTCTAGTTAATGACTATACTGAAGAATTAATTGGATGAAATCAACAATGGAAATGATAAGGATAGGTAAGGTCTGACTGAGAACAAGTCAGTGAGAATTTCCCAGACTGAACAGAAAGGAAGAAAAGAATCCTTTCAAAGTCTTTGGTGTCTGTAGTGATACCAACCTTGCATTCTAGATATTGGTAATCTTTGTTTCCTTTCTTTTTCTTGGTTAGTTTGGATAGAGCTGTTTTAAGTTTGTAGGTCTTTGAAAAGAAACTGCTTTGGATTTTATTGATTTTTCTCCATTGCTTTTCTGTTTTTATTTTCATTATTTATGCAATTATTTGGGGGGGGGTGTTTTCTATCTCCTTTCCTTACATTTAATTCACTCTCTCTATATATAATTTTTTTAGGTACAAACTTAGGATATTGATTGAGACCGTTCTTGTTTTTTTAAATTTTATTATGTTATGTTAATCACCATACATTATATCATTAGGTTTTGATGTAGTGTTCCATGATTCATTGTTTGCATATAACACCCAGTGCTCCATGCAGAACGTGCCCTCTTTAATACCCGTCACCAGGCTAACCCATCCCCCCACTCTCCTCCCCTCTAGAACCCTCAGTTTGTTTCTCAGAGTCCATAGTCTCTCATGGTTCGTCTACCCTTCCGATTTCCCACCCTTCATTTTTCCCTTCCTACTATCTTCTCTTTTTTTTTTTTAAACATATAATGTATTATTTGTTTCAGAGGTACAGGTCTGTGATTCATCAGTCTTACACAATTCACAGCGCTCACCATAGCACATACCCTCCCCAATGTCTATCACCCACCCATCCCATCCCTCCCAACCCCCACCACTCCAGCAACCCTCAATTTGTTTCCTGAGATTAAGAATTCCTCATGTCAGTGAGATCATATGATACTTGTCTTTCTCTGATTGACTTATTTCGCTCAGCATAATACCCTCTAGTTCTATCCATGTCGTTGCAAATGGCAAGATTTCATTCTCTTTGATGGCTGCATAATATTCCATTGTATATATATACCACTCCTTCTTTATCCATTCATTTGTTGATGGACATCTTGGCTCTTTCCATAGTTTGGCTATTGTGGACATTGCTGCTATAAACATTGGGGTGCACATACCCCTTTGGATCCCTACATTTGTATCTTTGGGGTAAATACCCAGTAGTGCAGTTGTTGGGTCATATGGTAGCTCTATTTTCAACTTTTTGAGGAACCTCCATACTCTTTTCCAGAGTGGCTGCACCAGCTTGCATTCCCACCAACAGTGTAGGAGGGTTCCCCTTTCTCCACATCGTTGCTGACATCAGTCAGTTTTCTGGCTTGTTAATTTTAGCCATTCTGACTGGTGTGAGGTGGTATCTCATTGAGGTTTTGATTTGGATTTCCCTGATGCTGAGTGATGTTGAGCACTTTTTCATGTGTCTGTTGGCCATTTGGATATCTTCTTTGGAAAAATGTCTGTTCATGTCTTCTGCCCATTTCTTGATTGGATCATTTGTTCTTTCGGTGTTGAGTTTAATAAGTTCTTTATAGATTTTGGATACTAGCCCTTTATCTGATATGTCATTTGCAAATATCTTCTCCCATTCTGTCAGTTGTCTTTTGGTTTTGTTGACTGTTTCCTTTGCTGTGCAAAAGCTTTTTATCTTGATGAAGTCCCAATAGTTCATTTTTGCCCTTGCTTCCTTTGCCTTTGGTGATGTTTCTAGGAAGAAGTTGCTGCGGCTGAGGTCGAAGAGGTTGCTGCCTGTGTTCTCCTATAGGATTTTGATGGACTCCTGTCTCACATTTAGGTCTTTCAACCATTTGGAATCTATTTTTGTGTGTGGTGTAAGAAAGTGGTCCAGTTTCATTCTTCTGCATATGGCTGACCAATTTTCCCAACACCATTTGTTGAAGAGACTTTTTTTCCATTGGACATTCTTTCCTGCTTTGTCAAAGATGAGTTGACCATAGAGTTGAGGGTCCATTTCTGGGCTCTCTGTTCTGTTCCATTGATCTATGTGTCTGTTTTTGTGCCAGTACCATACTGTCTTGATGATGACAGCTTTGTAATAGAGCTTGAAGTCCAGAATTGTGATGCCACCGGCTTTGCTTTTCTTTTTCAACATTCCTCTGGCTATGCGGGGTCTTTTCTGGTTCCATACAAATTTTAGGATTATTTGTTCCATTTCTTTGAAAAAAGTGGATGGTGTTTTGATAGGGATTGCATTAAATGTGTAGATTGCTCTAGGTAGCATTGACATCTTCACAATATTTGTTCTTCCAATCCATGAGCATGGAATGTTTTTCCATTTTTTTGTGTCTTTCTCAATTTTATAGTTTTCTGAGTACAGATTCTTTGCCTCTTTGGTTAGATTTATTCCTAGGTATCTTATGGTTTTGGGCGCAATTGTAAATGGGATCGACTCCTTAATTTCTTTTTCTTCTGTCTTGTTGGTGTATATAAATGCAACTGATTTCTGTGCATTTCTGTGCACTTTACTGAATTCCTGTATGAGTTCTAGCAGTTTGGGGGTGGAGTCTTTTGGGTTTTACACATAAAGTATCATATCATCTGCAAAGACTGAGTTTGACTTCTTCTTTGCCGATTCGGATGCCTTTTTGTTGTCTTATTGCTGTGGCTAGGACTTCTAGTACTATGTTGAATAGCAGTGGTGATAGTGGACATCCCTGCCATGTTCCTCACCTTAGGGGTGAAGCTTTCAGTTTTTCCCCATTGAGAATGATATTTGCTGTGGGTTTTTCATAGATGGCTTTTATGGTATTGAGGTATGTACCCTCTATCCCTACACTCTGAAGAGTTTTAATCAGGAAAGGATGCTCTAATTTGTCAAATGCTTTTTCTGCATATATTAAGAGGATCATATGGTTCTTGTTCTTTCTTTTATTAATGTATTGTATCACATTGATTGATTTGTGGATGTTGAACCAACCTTGCAGCCCAGGGATAAATCCCACTTGGTTGTGGTGAATAATCCTTTTAATGTACTGTTGTATCCTGTTGGTTAGTATGTTGGTGAGAATTTTTGCATCCATGTTCATCAGGGATATTGGTCTGTCATTCTCCTTTTTGATGGGGTCTTTGTCTGATTTTGGGATCAAGATAATGCTGGCCTCATAAGATGAATTTGGAAGTTTTCCTTCCATTTCTATTTTTTGGAACAGTTTCAGAAGAATAGGTATTAATTCTTCTCTACATGTTTGGTAAAATTCCCCTGGGAAGCCATCTGGCCCTGGGCTCTTGTTTGTTGGGAGATTTTTGATTACTGCTTCAATTTCCTTTGTGGCTATAGGTCTTTTCAGGTTTTCTATTTCTTCCTGGTTCAGTTTTGGTAATTGATACATCTCTAGGAATGCATCCATTTCTTCCAGATTATCTAATTTGCTGACATAGAGTTGCTCGTAATATGTTCTTATAATTGTTTGTATTTCTTTGGTGTTGGTTGTGATGTCTCCTCTTTCATTCATGAATTTGTTGATTTGGGTCATTTCTCTTTTCTTTTTGATAAGTCTGGCCAGGGGTTTATCAATCTTGTTAATTATTTCAAAGAACCAGTTCCTAGTTTCATTGATCTGTTCTACTGTTCTTTTAGTTTCTATTTCATTGATTTCTGCTCTGGTCTTTATTATTTCTCTTCTCCTGCTGGGTTTAGGCTTTATTTGCTGTTCTTTCTCCAGCTCCTTTAGGTTTAGGATTAGGTTGTGTATTTGAGACCTTGTTTCTTAAGAAAGGCTTGTATTGCTATGTACTTTCCTCTTAGGACCGCCTTTGTTGCATCCCAAAGATTTTGAACAGTTGTGTTTTCATTTTCATTTGTTTCCATGAATTTTTTAATTCTTCTTTAATTTCCTGGTTGACCCATTCATTCTTTAGTAGGATGCTCTTTAACTTCCATGTATGTGAGTTCTTTCCCACTTTCCTCTTGTGATTGAGTTCTAGTTTCAAAGCATTGTGGTCCGAAAATACGCAGGGAATGATCCCAATCTTTTGGTACCGGTTAAGACCTGATTTGTGACCTAGGATGTGACCTATTCTGGAGAATGTTCCATGGGCACTAGAGAAGAATGTATATTCTGTTGCTTTGGGATGCAATGTTCTGAATATATCTGTGAAGTCCATTTGTTCCAATGTGTCATTTGAAGTCTTTATTTCCTTGTTGATCTTTTGCTTAGATGATCTGTCCATTCCAGTGAAGGGGCTGTTAAAGTTCCCTTCTATTATTGTATTGTTGTCGATGTCTTTCTTTGATTTTGTTATTAATTGGCTTATATAATTGGCTGCTCCCATGTTAGGGGCATAGATATTTACAATTGTTAGATCTTCTTGTTGGATATACCCTTTAAGTATGATATAGTGTCCTTCCTCATCTCTTATTATAGTCTTTGGTTTACAATCTAATTTGTGTGATCTAAGGATTGCAACCCCAGCCTTCTTTTGGTGTCCATTAGCGTGGTAAATCGTTTTCCACCCCCTCACTTTCAGTCTGGAGGTTTCTTTGCGTCTAAAATGAGTCTCTTGCAGACAGCATATCGATGGGTGTTGTTTTTTATCCAATCTGATAGCCTGTGTCTTTTGATTGGGGCATTTAGCCCATTTACATTCAGGGTAATTATTGAAAGATATGAATTTGGTACCATTGTAATGCCTGTAAGGTGACTGTTATTATATATTGTCTTTGTTCCTTTCAGGTCTGTGTTACTTCTAGGCTCTCTCTTTGCTTAGAGGACCCTTTCCATATTTTTTTAGGGCTGGTTTCGTGTTTGCAAATTCTTTTAGTTTTTGTTTGTCCTGGAAGATTTTTATCTCTCCTTCTATTTTTAATGAGCCTACCTGGATACAATATTCTTGGCTGAATATCTTTCTCTTTTAGTGCTCTAAATATATCATGCCAGTCCTTTCTGGCTTGCCAGGTCTCTGTGGATAGGTCTGTTGCCAGTCTAATATTTCTACCATTGTAGGTTACAGACCTCTTGCCTGAAGCTGCTTTCAGGATTTTCTCTTTGTCTCTGAGACTCGTAAGTTTTACTATTAGATGTTGGGGTGTTGACCTGTTTTTGTTGATTTTGAGGGGGGTTCTCTGTGCCTCCTGTATTTTGATGCCTGTTTCCTTCCCCAAATTATGGAAGCACTCTGCTATAATTTGCTCCAATATACCTTCTGCCCGTCTCTCTTTCTTCTTCTTCTGGGATCCCAATTATTCTAATGTTGTTTCATCTTACAGTATCGCTTGTCTCTCGAATTCTGCCCTCGTAATCCAGTAGTTGTTTATCTCTCTTTGTCTCAGCTTCTTGATTTTCCATCATTTGGTCTTCTATATGATTGATTCTCTCTTCTGCCTCATTTATCCTAGCAGCCTCCATTTTTTATTGCACCTCATTAATAGCCTTTTTGATTTCGACTTGGTTAGATTTTAGTTCTTTTATTTCTCCAGAAAGGGTTTCTCTAATAACTTCTATGCTTTTTTCAAGCCCAGCTAGTATGTTTACAATCGTCATTCTGAACTCTAGTTCTGTCATCTTACTAATGTCCGTATTGATTAGGTCACTGGCAGTGGGTACTGACTCTTGTTCTTTTTTTGAGGTGAGTTTTTCCATCTTGTCACTTTGTCCACAGGAGAACAGATGAATGAGAGAACATAATGCTAACAGTGTAACAATGACTCCAGAAAAATATATACTAAACAAATCAGAAGAGACCTGAAACCAGGGGAAAGAAAAGAAAAGAAAGAAAAAAGAAGAAAAAAAAGAATATGATCAAATATGATCAGGCTGGTGAATAGATCAGTGCCACACACTAGATTTTGGGCATATTTTGGTCTGTTAGAATAAATTGTCTCCCAAAATTTTAAGGAAAGAATAACTTATATATGTACAAAAATAAGGGTAAATACGATGAAGGGATAGAATATGACTGTAAAGATGAAAATTGTAAAAGATTTTATAATAGGAATTAATAAGATAAGTTGGTTGAAAAAAGAAGAGAAATTTAAAAAAAAAATGGAGAAAATGTGATCAGGCAGGAGACTAGAACAAAGCCATACACTAGAGATTTAGAGTATATTTTGTCTGTTAGAAGAAACTGTATCCCAAAATTTTAAAGAGAGAACAACTTATATATATACCAAAAATAAGGTTAACTACAATGCAGGGATAGAATGTGACTCTAAAAATGAAAAAAAAAAAAAGGGATTGATAAGGTATTGGTGAAAAAGGGAAAAGAAAAATTAAAAAAAACATAGAAAAAGAAGAAAAAAGAAAATTAAAAAGTTAACTTTGAAAGACTAAAGAATCAAGGGGAAAAAAGCCATGAATTCTATGTGCTGGAGTTCTGCCGTTCTCATGGATGGGTAAACTTGGTCTTGGCTGGCTATTCTTGTTGATCTTCTGGGGGATGGGCCTTTTGCCCTGGTTCCCAAATGTCTTTGCCAGAGGCAGAATTGCCCTGCCCTTGCCGGTGCGGGGCTAAGTAATCTGCTCATGTTTGCTCTCAGGAACTTTTGTTCCCTGCAAGCTTTCCCTACAGCTTCGGGGGACGAGAGTGAAAATGGTAGCCTCCCAATCTCTGCCCCAGAGGAGCTGAGAACTCAAGGCCCCACTCCTCAGTGAGCCTCCAGAGAAAAGCAGTCAGTCACTCCTGTCTCTCCGGTCTCCAGCCACACTCCATTCTCACCTGGCCTGTGACCGAATGTTTCTTTCTCTGGCGCATGACCTCATTTGTATTCTCCAAACTCAGCAGATCCCTGTGGTGCACTCCCGTGCCACTCCTCCCAGTGGATGGAGGGGAGTCTCCCCGGATCTGCCGGATCTGCGCTTGTTGGGTCCCTCCTGGAGGAATAGTGGCCCGACTGTGTCACAGATCAGTTTATGGCAATCCCGAGCTGAGAGCCCACTCCTTGGCTCTGTCTTTGCAGCTGGCTTCCCCACTCCGACACCTGGGAGCTCTGCCACACTCAGGCACCCTCCATCTTTCTGGGACCCCGAGGGTCCTGAGGCCACACTGTCCCAGTGAGGGTTTCACTCCCCGCTTAGTCACTGGAGCAATGTCCCTCAGTGGAGCAGACTTCTAAAAGTTCCGATTTTGTACTCCACCGCTCTATTGCTTGCTGGTAGTGGCTGACAGAGGCCCCCTCCCCCTGTGGTCTATCTTCCCGAATATCACCTCGGATTCAGTTCTCTGCAAGTCCTACCTTCCAGAAAGTGGTTGCTTTTCTGTTCAGACAGTTGCTGCTATTCTTTTCTTTGATCTTCTGTTGAGTTCGTAGGTGTTCAGAATGGTTTGATCCCTATCCAGGTGAATTCCTGGGACCAGACGAAATTTAGGTCTCCTACTCCTCCGCCATCTTGTTCCTGTTTTACTTTGGGGGTGCAATTTTTACTCTGACAGTCAGGAAGGAATAGATAGAGTTTGTAGATTCAAGTGAGTGAAGAGATAATCAATAGAAGAAAGTTTCCCATCATCTCGCCTCTCAACTTACTGTCCTGTCCTGTGGTGAGCAGAATGAGCTTGCACCCGGTTACAATTTTGTGACCCAGCCAGAGCAACCATGTGTAGCCAGCCAGCCCAGGGGTACTTCTGGTAAGTTCCATTCTTCTTTTCTGATATAGATATTTAGTGAGACAAAATTCTGCCTAACCTCTGCTTTAACTGCATGTCACACATGTGATATATATTCATTTTCATGCTGTCCAAAATATTTTCTAATTTTTCTTGGGACTTCCTCTTTGACTTATATGTTATTTAGAAATATGTTTAATGACCTATTTGAGTATTGTAGAGGTATCTTTCTATTATTGATTTCTAGTTAAATTTGATTATGGTCAGAATGACAAACTTTAATTGATTTCAATTTGTTTTTAATTTGCTGAGATTTTTTTATGGTCTATTATAGGATCGACCTTAGTGAATGTTTTATGTGCCTTTGAAAAGAATATGTATTCAAGTTGTTTTGTCAGATGTTTTAAAATGCACCATAATTAAAAGTTGGTTGACAGTGTTATTCAGCTCTATTTTATCCTACATTTTATATCCACTTCTCCTATGAATTGCAGAGAAAGGAGTGATAAGATCTTCTGTAATTGCAAATTTGTTTATAATCCCTCCTGTTTGTATTAGCAGTTAAATCACTTATATTTTATGTAGTTATTGATATCGATATAGGTCCACCATTTTGTTATTTGTTTTCTGTTTGTCCTTCCCCCATGCCCTCATTCACTCTTTTGTTCCTTCTTTTGGACTATTTTAATTTTTTATTCTAAGTTTAATATACCCCTCTACTTTTTGCTGTGTGTTTTTGTATTTTCTTCTTAGTTATTACTCTAAGGATTATACTATACAAACCTAATGTATAGTCTACTTAGAGTTATCATTTACCACTTCAAAGAAAATACATAGGCCTTATTTTTATATCAGTCTTTTTACCTTCTCCACTTAACTTTAGTTTTCGTGTGTAACATATTTTATACCTCAAAGCCCGCCAGAAAAATATTATAACCTTTGCTTTCAACAGTCATACATATTTTAAAGAATTTAAGAGACAACAGGCAGTTTTTTGCATTTATCCAGCCTTTTATATTTATGGTGAATTGTTACCCTTTCTGTTGCTCTTCTTTCATTCATGAAAATCCATGTTACCCTGTGGTATCATTTCCCTTCCTCCTGAAGAATTTCCTTTATTTATTTTAAAGCAGACACACTGGTGACCAATTCTTTTAGTTTTCTTTAATTTAAAATGCCTCTATTTTTTTCTTCATTCCTGAACTATGTGTTCACTTGGTACAGAGTGTGTTGATGTTTGCTTTCTATCAGCACTTTAAAGATATTGCCCTATTGTCTCCTAACTTCTAGGATAGGAGATGTAAAATCTGATGTAAAATCTGTATTTATTCAGTCACACTCCTGGTTATATCATTTATATTTTTACCCTGGAGGCTTAAAACATCTTTTTATTCACTTTTGGCTTTCTGATGTTTTAGTTTGTTGTATTTTGGTGTGATTTTGGTTTTATCTTCTTAGGGGTTTGCTGAGCTTCTGGAATCTGTAATGTATGTCTTTCACCAATTTGGGGATGTTCTCAACCATTATTTCTTCAAATACTTTTTCTGCACCAATCTCTTTCTCCTCTCCTTCTGGGACTCAAGTGACACAAATATTAGATCTTTTGATATTATTGCACAAATCTCTCTAGTTTTGTTTAATGTTTTTTAGTTTTTTCTTTTCTCCCTGTTTTTCAGATGGGATGCTTACTATTGATTTATTTTCTTTTCTCTGCCATCTTCATTCTGCTATTAATGCCCTAGTTATATTTCATATATTTTAGTTTTCAGTTCTAAAATATCCATTTTGCTCTCTTTTGTAGTATCTATTCAGTGCAAAATATCTTTTCAGCATTTATCTTTCCATTTATTTCAAGGGTATTCAGCTTTACCTCATGCAGCACATTATGATGGCTACTTTAAAGTTTTTGTTTTGTTTTTAAAGATTTTATTTATTTATTTGAGAGAGAGAGAGAGAGAGCATAAGCAGGGAGAGCAGCAGAGGGAGAGGGAGAAGCAGGCTCTCCACTGAGCAGGGAGCCTGATGCAGGACTCGATCCCAGGACCCTGAGATCATGACCTGAGCCAAAGGCAGACACTTAACCAACTGAACCACCTAGGCGCCCCTACTTTAAAGTTTTTATCTGATAATCCAAACAGCTGGATCATTGGGGATTGACTTTTTTTTTCTTTAAAGGTTTTATGTGAGAAAGAGAGAAAGAAAGTGAGCATGAGCAGTGGGGAGGGGCAAAGGGAGAGGGAGAAGCTGACTCCCCGCTGAGCAGGGAGACTGACACAGGGCTCAGTCCCAGGACCCAGAGATGATGACCTGAGCTGAAGGCAGACACTTAACTGACTGAGCCACCCAGGTGCCCCAGGGGGTTGACTTTTTTTTTTTTTTAAGGAAATTAGATTCAATTAATTGATTAGATTTATTTAACTTACTAGACACCCTTTCTTCTTTGTGTGTCAAGTAATTTTGAATTGTATCCTGGGAATTTTAAATATATTGTGAGATTCTGGAGCCTGAAAAAATATTTTTAGATCATACTGATTTGTTCATTCTAGCAGGCAGTCAACTCAGCTAGGTTCAGTTCACAATTAATGTGGGCAGCTCTTCCAATGTCAGTTCGGTTTTCAAGCACTGTGCTAGGCTATCTGGGTTCACCATACACATAGGACACTCCAGGGTTAGTCTGAGACATGGGTGGAGCTTTCTGTCATGGTTTTCTTCTCATAGCTTTTGTGATATTTCTTATGTTTCGACATGTATGCACAGTTCATATGTAAACTTTGACTTGTGTTAGATCTTACATGGTGTTAGAGGATTCTCATGTCCAGCTCTCTTCACTCAGGGATTTCTCCATATCCTGCAGGTACCAGAGACTCATTTTCATGGTTTGTAAGTAAAATATTTTGGTTTTGTTTGTTTTGTCTTTGGATTTTCAACATACAGGAGAGGAAAGATGAAAAAGAATCAAAACAAGGATCCCGTTCAGACTATTTTGTTCTTTTTCTAGTCCTCTAACTGGGGAGGAGGGGAAGATTTTTCTTAGAGTTTTTGTTTCCTATGCCTCATTTGGAGTTTGTTACTTGGGCCAATGTTGGGACAAAGCCAAAATATAAAGGAGAGAAAAGCAAATAAAGAGGAAACTCCCCCACAGAACGGGTCATCTTCAAAAGCTAACTTCTCTCCCAAATCTATCCACTGTTCTTTATTCTTCATTGTTCTCATGTAGTTGCTTTTGAAAAATGCCCCACAATTTTAGCTGAGATCAATGGGAGAAATGGATTTAGATTGAGTTATTCAGTCTTAGCTGGTGCTGGAATGCTCTCCTGAGTTTTTAATTCTAGTCATTGTATTTCTGTCTGGAAGTTCTGTTTTGGCTTATTTTTAAATCTTACTATGTAATTTTTATACTTTCATGGTCCCTCTAGATAATGTTAAAGTTTGTCATCTACTTTTTAAAAGGGGACAAAGTCAATTTGCTAAAAGACCCAATGTCTATGCTGCTTTCTTCTCATTATTATCAGTTCCAGTTCATATTCAAGTTGTTTTTCCCGGCATGCCTATAGATATTTGACTGCCTGGTAGTCTTTGTTAGAAAATGATATTTCAAGAGTTGGAGTAAACTTAAATGAAGTTCAAGGTTTGACAGTCACTGGCCCACCTACTTCGTGTGTGATTATGTAACCAATCCATGTGAAGGTCTAGGAACTTTTCTTCTCCTCCTGCCCCCACTCTTCTTCCCTTGTTCATCCTATTCTCTTTGTAGTCACAACACCATTTACTGAAGTTTCACTCAGTTAAAGTTAGAATGTGGAAAACAAGCATAGGGCTGGTTTACCTTTAGCCCAACAGGTACAACTTTCTGGGCTTTCCTATGAAAGTGGGAAAGCTCTCCCAGAACAACACCTACCTTGCTTAGGGTACTAGGTATTGATCTTTGCTCTAAAGCTCACAAATGTGTATTGTAGAGATGGATGTATTCAGAATGAAAGTGACTTTTCTGTTTGTTACTCTGCCTCCCTCTTTGGTCAGACTTTGAGTCCAAATTCAGCCTACATGTTTCTTGTTCTCTTTTTGTATCTTTAATATGTGTTTATTAATCCAACATTTTAATTATTTACAGCAGGTTTAAAAACTAGCTGTCCACCAAAGTAAACTGGAACTCTTTCAACCAAGGCTCTTTAGGGACAGATTTAATTTGTTAGAATACTAATGCTCATCAGTACCCATCAACTATATGAAGTATCCCTCCCTTAAGGCATGACAGAATCATTTAATAATTTATACTCAAGAAAACATCTCTTTTCATTATAGAAGCTGTGTTTAAGCAAAAGTACAATGTGAAAGTTAAGTTACAGGGTTTTGTATCTCCCAAACAATTCTGAGTATATAAATCCTATGCCTCTGAAAGTATGTGCCAAAAATAGGTTTTTATTTCTTTTTCCAGCTTTGAATTGCTCTCTTTTTATTCACATTCCTCAATGATAATTTAATATTCAGCTTAAAGTATAATTTGCTAATAAGTACTAAAGTCAAGACTACAATTGTTAGTGAGCTCTATTACTGAGGATGTATTAAATCAAGTGAGAAGGGAAACAAGTTAATGAATCTAATTGTTCTCCACTCCAGGCAGTAATGTTCAGAGGTTAACAAATCAAGCAAGATTTTCACAGAGAGACTGAAAAAAGGAGGCTTTTAAAGTAGTCACAAGTATGAAGAACCTGTGACTGAAGAACCCAGGGGCCACTTTCAATTACTAGAAGACCTTCTCATAGCTCATCATCTAATAGATTCTTAGTTCTCATTTTTGTCAAGAGACTCTGATGCCATGCTTACAATTTTAAGGCTTAAAATCTTTGCTAATGCCCATATTCATTTATTACAAACTTTATTAACATACACATTCCCAAATGGTCTCCAATTTAGTTGCCATTAATTAACAACAAGATTAACTAAAGGACATATTAGAAAACAAAGAGTATGCTCAGTTCCATAACCAGAGAAAATAGGAGCTTACAATGAGAGCTTTTCAAAAAGACCATGAGCAGCAAAGTGTCAAGAAATCAATGGTCATTATCTAATAAATTAGATACTAAAAATGAAAATTGTTAAAGTTCATTTTAGAATTAAAAAATACTAATCCACTTCATACAAATTTTTTAAATGCCTGTTTGGTTAGATGTAAAATATATTTAGTATTTACTAAATAATTTATGAATGGATAAATGATTCTAATATCCTTAAAAGAAAAATTCAATTCCTCTTTGATTATTTTATTATGTGTGCAATAAAGAGCACGGGGAGAAATATAAAGTGCATGGATAGAAATAAAGGCATATGGAGTAAAGGAAGACAGTATCAGCAAAATGCATAAGTATTAAAAAAGTTAAATATTAAATTTTTTATGTCATGGAGAGTTCAGTGTACAACAGATATTTTTTTAATTAATGTTTTATATAGTTTTCAATTCAATAATTTGTAATACTATTTCAAATAGTTTCTATATATCATCAAATATATCATTAAACAGTCAAATCATTTAATTTTATTTTATTTATTACTTTTTTGAATAACCCAAATCATTTTATTTATTTTATTTTTGTAAAATATTTTATTTATTTGAGAGAAGGGAGAGAGAGAGAGAAAACGGGCAAAGAGGAGGGGCAGAGAGAGAGAGAGATGCAGACTGAGCAGGGAGCCTAATGAGGGGCTTGATAACAGGACCTGGAGATCATGACTTGGCCGAAGGCAGACGCCCAACTGACTGAGCCACCCAGGCACCCCAACCTAAATCATTTTATTTTATTTTATTTTATAAGATTTTGTTTATTTGACACAGAAAGAGAGGGAGTGCGCACAAGCAGGGGGAGTGGCAGGCAGGGGGAGAAGCAGGTTCCCGGCTGAGCAGGGAACCTGACGGGGACTCAATCCCAGGACCTGGAGATCATGACCTGAGCCAAAGGCAGACACTTAACTGTCTGAGCACCCAGGCACCCCACATTTTAAAGTCTTGTCTTAAGGCATGGATAAAATTGTTTTTCCTAAAAACTATGGCCATTAAATTATTGATCTTACTCAAGGTCATTATTTATAGTTTCTTAGCATTTAATTAAATCCATTTTTTGTATAATCATAGATTTGGGAAAAGAAAAAAAGGAGGTTAGAGAGTCTTCTCTCAGAATCTAAATATAGCTCTTACTTTCTATATGAATTTCAAGTTGGTTAATAAATTTGGCCTTGTCACTGGTTCATTGATTACTCAACAACCATTTATGGAGATTCTTAGTGTGTGAATCACTAAACCAAGGGCTGGAAATAAAAGGTGAACAAGACACAGTCCTAGCCTATAGTTCAGAAGTGAAAAGTATATAACAAGGATAACTGGAAGTCCAAAAGTCGGAAATGCTGGAATAGGGATTGCATGAAAAGTCTCAATGCAGAGGATTTTAACTCAGGGATGAAAAGAAAACATGAAACTCTTCTTCCACCTGGATCATAATATGAGTTTTTTCAAAAAGGTGGTAGAAATAGGGTTTTTAGAGAATAATTGGAACACCCTGCCCTTCTTTGGAACCATAATGATGGCTGATATTACTGAAATCTGAAACATGAGAATGAGAGTGGAAGATGAGGAGGAGAGGGGAAGGAGGAGAAATAGGAGGAAATGGGGGTGGTAGAAGGAGAGAGAACTGTGTATCAGTGAAGAACCAATCATTGGAGGAGAATTACAATACCTAGATGGGAAGCTATTTCTAGTAGAGAAGCAAAGAAGAGTAAGAAGTTGCCTTAAATATTTGTAGGTAGGAGGAAAGCCTACTCTGAATTGGGAAATATAAACCAGTTGTTAAAGCGAATCCTATGACTAGGGTCATATAGGGATTGAAAACAAAGAGGGACAGGAATTTAGCAACGAAGGGTAAAAAACAGCACTAAAGAGTATATAATGATCTCACACATTACAAATATATATTATTTTTAGTTTTCTTACCTTCTTTGATTTTGCATTAAATATTTTTATATCTTTTACCTAGAATCTTATTTTCTAAAGCCCAGTCCAACCGGGGTAATGAATAGCTAATAGGTAATTTCCATATATGTGACATTTATTTGCCTGTGTCTGTTTGTTTAAAAATATTTAATTTTACCTTACTAATTTTATTATTCTAATTATTAATACAGGGGATAAAATCAGGTTTACATCCTGAAATAAAGTCTATATGTTCACACATCTAGAATCTCAATGACTTAGTTTTTCCTGTTGTCACACATACATTCTTTTAATCATTCCACAATTATTTATTGAATAGACACCAAGCTCAATGCTAGGGATATAGAGGTGAAAAGACATTTTTTTAACCATATGTTAAATAAATATAAAAAGCCAAAATTATTATAATCCTTCTTAGGTTGGTTTCAGCAGAGATAACCACAGGTTTTTAACTACTCGAGGAATCAAAGATTGGGTTTCCATTGAACTGAAGGGAAAGAGGACCAAATCCCACAACATGTTCTTGTACATCAGTATGACTAAAAACCTCCCTTGCTGCCTACACACGTTTTGAAATTCACGTGGTCTATGTGGGTAAGCATTTAATATGGAAGTTCTGGAACAGATGTGTGTCTAATTGCTTCCATAAAATGAAATGTTTTGATTCTGCCTCTGCCACAGAGGAACACAGGAGATATCCTTCAGCAAAGGGCACCAGCTGAAAAACAATAAAAGAAGCTTTAAGCATTTATCCTATGATTGGCAGCTGTCTTGCCCCCCTTAGGTTTCATAAAGTTCATATTTATTAGAGCAACAAGTAAAAAAAAAAAAAATCAGCCCTTCTACGCGTGGTTACAAAAATTAAGTGTACAAATATTGGGGAAAAATCTGATTTTGAAGACAGATTTGTATTGTTCTTTGGTGTATTTTTTTTGATTTTCTTTTTCAAGAGAAAAATGTATTTCTCGTCTGAGTCAATAAGGAAAGAGGAAGATTACAGTGCTTCTTCACTAAGAATGCTGCTCTTGTTTATTCATTCCATCTACGTTGCATTGAGCAGGTATTATGTGCTAGGCACTGAGCTGGCTGCTGAGGACAGTGGTGAATGAAGGAAGAGTTCTTCCTTTACATACTTCACTTGCTTCCTGTCAGTTAAAAAGATACCTCCATAATGCAAGTCATAAGCTAGATGAGACAAATATTCTTTTGTTCAAAGGTAATCTCTACTGACTCTTGTCTCCAGTTAATAGCAAAATGAGTACAGCCTGTTATATCATAGAGTTACTTTGGCCGATATAAATATATAATAATATATTTAATAATCATGCAGGTGTGCCTACTTTTATTCATTTTGGATACCTAAAATTGAAGAGTCCAGGAAATTGCTAAAAATACTATTAGTGCAAACTCATGCAGTCATCCTTCTGTGATCTTTGTATGTAGTTAGTAAGTAGAAGAAGAAACCACAGGTGGGCATTTTCATGGTAAAGAAGTCCTAAAGTCCTAGACCTAAAGGACTCCTCTTTACCTCCGTATCTGTTTCTCAGTCACTCCAAAAAAATCTATTCCATGAGGGCAGGACCAATGTATATTTCCTTCATCTTTATATATCCAGAACTTATATTGGGCCCAGTATTCATATTAGACACTCACTAACTTGTGTTGGCTAAATGATGAAGTTATCTCTTTTAAAAGTGGTCAATGTAATACATTGGCATCACTATACTTTTGTAAACTGCTCAACCCTTTCTTTCAGTAATGGGACTCCTGGAGATCTGCTGCTTTCATACCGAGTGAGGTTCTAAAACCAGGTTACAGCTCTGTATAGGAGGAGGCATTCAGGGTATTCAGGAACCTTTCTCACTACATTCAGAGAAGATCAGCTTTGGGTTTGATGGTTTTATAAATGGTGGAATATAACTAGACTTAGTGCTATTCAAAGTGTGGTCTGCAGAACCATACTGATCTATGAATTATTTGTTTGGGGTCCATGAGACTAGAAAAATATAGAAATTTAGTATAAGTCTATTACATTATTCACATGCTTGTTTTCAGAGTAGTTTTAAAAAGAGAGGAAAGATCTCTTTCTAAGATGGCACTTATTAAGGAGTTATATTGCCACTGTGTATGGACAGTTTATCTGACATAAAGTCAACCCCCACAGGAAAACAGAGGAGGAGAGGTGGAGACTTATATACTCCAAACCTCTGAACTTGATTGGAATTGTCTGAGAATCCTAGGAGCATATTCAGCCCAGCAAAGCAGCAAAGTTAATCATTCTTCCACCTTAGGAGGTGTCTGAGAAGACAGTCTCCTCAGCCTCTCTTGACCATTTCTTTAGCAGAATGTTCTAGCTTTTAAGTAACTGGGCTAACCCTACCTTTTGAGACCCATTTTCATCTATTTTGACCTTTTGGAATTAATTGTTGTTTCCTAAATATGCTTTGTATTTTAAGTCTCTATGTTATTTTTCTCCTGTGGTCTATTTATTTCTTATCCTTTTTTTTTTTTAACTTGGTTTCTGCTGACACAATGACACTCCCCTTTCCCACTATACTTTGGATCAACTTGTCTATATAAAGTGTGGGTAAACCATAGCCCTGGTATGTAAAAATATGCTAGCATTCTTATTAAATGATAAGGCAGAGCCATCTTGGACTACTTCCTATCCTTCATTCTGCAGAGCCATCGGTCACTAAGCTCTATCAAGTTTACCTCCTAAATATTTCTTAAATGTATCCCTGCCTCTTCTACATATTTTCTAGTTCTCTTATTCATGCTTCCCAGGCTCTAAGGAGAGCTCTTATAGGCCATTACCTTGCCCCATATTTCTCTTCTTGCCTTGAGGCTTGTGACCCTCAATCCTCCCCCTACCTGGTGGCATCCCAGAGCCTTCAACCAGACAGCTACTGCACAATTGTGCCAATGGATAGCCTCAGGCTTAGAGAAACAGGGATAGAGCCTGGGGGCAGGAGAGGGGGTGAGGCAAGAAAACTACCTCATTTCTTTTTCTAGGGTGATGTATGAATTCTATTATTTTCAAAGAATCCCATGATGAAAACAACATTTTAAACAACTGCAAGAGCTAATGTAGGTTTTCACATATTGACGTGACATGGTACGATTTGCATGTAAAATTCCAGAATTTTTCATGAGACATATATGAGCCCTCTGTGATCTTGCTTATTTCTTCAGTCTCAGTTCCCAATGTACAGTTTGATTTCTTGTTGCACAGTAAGTTTTGTAATTTTTCATGTGCACCATATTGGCTCTTTTTTTTATTTTTTATTTTTTTTATTATGTTATGTTAGTCACCATACATTACATCATTAGTTTTTGCTGTAGTGTTCCATGATTCATTGTTTGCGTATAATACCCAGTGCTCCATTCAATACGTGCCCTCTTTAATATCCATCCATATTGGCTCTTTATTCCCTCTGCACCCTCTGTCTTCAATTCTCTTCCCCTCTTTGTTCAGCTCAGGATCGCCTCCTTCAGAGAACTTGCCCTTCTCCTCCCATAGCCCTGCCAGGTTAGATAACCCTCCATTTTATTTCCACAGCACTCTTGTCATCTCTCTAATTTTAGTCTTCCATATGGTTTTATAATTGCCAATTTGGGGTCTGTTTCTTCTGTGAAGACAGAGCTCTTAACTCCATGCACTTATATATTTATTGAAAGAATACTAGTCAATATTTTCATATATTCACCATATAGCATCCTATGGCCAATAAATCTCAGAGATTCAGTATCAGAGGAATATAAAACAATCTCAGAGAAATTAAATAAAGAAGAAGACTCTTAGGTACAGATTAGATTATACATAAACTACATATATTTTTCCAGGTTGACTGCACATTTTTAGTGTGCACATTCTGTTAATTGGTTGCGTAGCACTAAGACTCCATTAGTATCTTTGCTTCTTAAAATTTCTTATTCCATAGACTTGTTACAGGGAGATATAACTTTAATGCTTTAAGCTTGCGAAATAATCAACAATCATTTCCGGTAGTAGTGCAGCAGATGTTTGCAGTAGCTGCCATTGCACACCTGCAAGGCTATAACCCATGCCTTTGAGAACTGCCCTCTTCTGAAAGCCACGTCACATTACTTGAACAGCTAATCCTGATTGGGCCTGGGTTCAACATTTAACCTCACTGAGCCAATCCACTTACTCAACTGAGAATCTGGAATCCTGATTGAAATATGCTTGCAACTTTGGGCTTGACTGAGTGGGACTTAAAGCTCCCCTCAGTCTGACTGAATATTAGATAGATTACATCCAGACGGTAGGCCACTGACCTCCCTTTCCTTAGAGCGCTTACTTTAGAAAACTTATAATTGAAAATTCTTTTTATGACCCTTTAAAATATAAATATATAAGTCTTCTCCAGCTTCTTGCCAGTTTTACAACCCAGGGACATTTTTCTCAAGAACCTGAGAGCCATCCATCGTCAGGGAAGATAGTATCCGTACCTCTCAGTTTCTTTGGAAAGTGAGGAGCCTAACTTCAATGGGCACCAATTAGCAAATGCAGCCAAATCACAGAGGAAAACATTTGTAGATTCAGGAATAACTCATCATGCTCAACACACCTTATTGATCAACCTCCCCACAAACATCTATCAGTACTTTTCCAATAGATTCCCTAGAATTTCTGTTTCAGCAGAGTGGAAGTCAGTCTCTCTCTCCCTATTACAATAGTCTCGGATAAATTCTTCCTTACTTTTAACCTCTCCAGTACAATTTTTCCTTGACAGGCTTATGAGTGAATACTGATTGCTTATGAAAACAGGACCTGTAAAGTGATTATTTGACCTGGGGAAATAGAGAAAAACACTCTTCAGAAAGATAAATGAAGTATGTATAAAAACAATAAGTGAGACAAGTGATAAGTTGCCATGAGTGACAGAGAAAGAGAAAGAGCAGTTGCCTCAATTGCTGGTGGCTTCCTAGTATCTGACTGCAGACCCCGGAAAGAGCTTTCTGCAGTTGAAATCTGTAAGATATCCTATATTCCTGGTTTTTTGTTTAATTATTTTCAAATGAGTTTCTGTTACTTTAACCTAAAATAATCTTGGCTACAAAAAGTCGTTTACTCAACATAGGAACATGTCGATTCAGAGTATTGACGATGTGTTAACACTTTTTGGCTAGCATGCAAAATCAAGGACTGGAGTTATTGTGGGAATATGGATGGCATTTGTCAAGTGTTTTCTCTAATATGCCTGCTTCACTTTGAGGTAATATATATTTTGTAGAACATTCTGTCATCACCTCTAATTGTTACTTTTAAAATATGATATGAAGCATAATGTGATTACAGAGTCCATAATCCTTCTGTGGAAATATGTCACTTTGCTTTTCCAGGGAACTCCTACTCAAAGCAAAAATAATTCTTAAAAAAAAAAAAAGGGTAGGATGGAGAAAATCAGAGCTGGGGCAGAAACATTAGAAACCCATGTAAAATGAAAGGGAGTCACAAAACAGCACATTATTTTCCTTACCCACTGGATATTCCAAGCCCTTTATATTTACAACCATATAGGATAAGGATTTGTCAAAAAAAGGTACAATTAAAATGTGATAGGGAAGGCAAGTTAAAATAGCTAATAAATGTATTAAAATAAGGCAGAGAAGTTAAAAATTAACCATCTAGGCATTCATCTTCTGAAGAAATCAAAAGAAAAGCCTATTACATCCAATGATAGTAATTACAAAAATGGTAACAGATAAGTCTAAAAGTTCTTTGTAAAACATGCACTAATAAAGAAAAATGAAGTCTACTTTACATATATTGACATGGAAAGATGGGAGGGCATACTGTAAATTGAGACTTGTCAACTAGCAAGTTATAGAAAAGTATGCCTACAATTATTCCTTATTTAAAATAAAACACATATACACACACTAAACACCCATCAGGGTGGAATCATACATAGATACATGTATAAGTATCTGTTTTATAATACATTTAAATTAATAAAAGAATACCATATATATCTTTACATAAATAAATATGATCATCCAGATTAAATGGACAGTGTGCTAAAGCAATCTATTTTTAAAAGTGACTTAATATCTAGTAGAAAAATTGAGTAGTCCAATATCCATTAAAAAAGTTGAAAATGTAATCACAGATTTAAAATTTTCCAAAAAAATAATTCTATCAAACCCTCAAAGGATTCCTTTTCTGCTTAAACTATTTCAGAATATGGCAGAGTGGGGTGGGAATGAAAGCTTACCAATTATTTCTGTAATAACAAAAACCACAAATATCATACATAAAATAAACTGAACTCAAGTACTAATTTAGATACAAAAACTTTTAAATAAAGTATTACCAAATTGAACCAAAGAGTATATTAAAATAACACTTTTAAAACATTTACCTCGTAAGTATAAGGGTGGCCCAACATTGTGCTACTAGTAATATTTCACTAATTTAAGAAATTAAAAAGATAATTTTATTATCACATTGATAGATGTTATAGATAATAAACTGATAAAATTTCAATAACCATTCTCGATTGAAATAAATACCTATTAGTCAAATACCTATAAAAGTATTTGCCTTCTTGGTGTAATGAGTACTGGGTGTTATATGCAAATGATGAATCATTAAACTCTACCTCTGAAACTAATAATATACTAATATACTAATGATAAGTTAATTGATTTTAAATTTTAAAAAAGTATTTGCCTTAAACTTGATATTGTTAGGTATAACTTTCAAAGAGGTAAAAATCTCTATGTACTCTCAGATACATATAAAATGAACACCCATCAAAGCTTTATTTAACCATTACCTAATGAAGGAACGAGTAGGACATCATGGCCAGTTTGGAGAGCATTACAGATCAGGTGTATATAAGCAGTGCTAGAAAAAGATTTCTGGATTGGATACAAAACTTGTTTATGTCTAACAGGACCATAAACCTTTGGGGTTATCTCTTCTACAGAAGGGAAATTATTTGCATCTCTCTACTGTTAACAAGGAATCTGGGACTTCTAATAAAGAGTAAACTAGGAGCTAATTTGAGGACATCTCTCTACATAATCATTGGCCCCATATGGCATTAAAAAGATTTGCTGCTTACCTTTGTGTCTTATTTGAAAATTTCAGATGAATTTTCTGATAATGTAGTGTCTATTAGAAACCCCCAGAAATTATCATGCTTATTTGTGACACTCTATAAACATTCCAACTGATGTCAGGATCGTTCTTTTTCTACCATGATTCACTATTACTCTTCAATTTTAGATTTTAAATTCCATGATGGTTGAGTCAATGATAGTTTTATTCATCTATGTATACCTAATGCCTAGGACAATAGCAACTACGTTGTTAGGAGTCATTATGTTTACATTAATAGACTATGTGCTCCGTAAGGGAAAACACTAGAGCTATTTAATCTACCTTTGAATACACAGCATCAAGGTTAGCTCTTTGCCTAGAGCTGTGTGCTCCATAAATAACAGTTGAAGGAATTAATAAATTTAAAAAAGAATGAATTTTATCATTAATGCATTAGGAACTGTCCTACACATAGTGTAGATGAAATAATTAGTCCAAAGCAATAATTAAGAGTAAGAAAGAAATTCAGTGGTGACCAAGAAGGAGAGGAGAAAAAATGAATCTGAGAAATAAGCTGCCATACACTCATATAGCAAGGAATGCAAGTGAATTGTCCCAGAAAGGAAGGGACCAAACCAAGACCCAGCCCCCCTTCTTAGTGATATTCTTAAAATTATTTAATTTCATGGAATAAAAACAAAAAGTGTCATAAAAAAAGAAAATCATGTCTTTCTTGACCCCAAACTGGCATACTTCACTTAGCAGAAGTGGATCTTTTTGGCCCACCTTCTTAGACCCATCCTTCCTTAGACCCACCTTCCTTAGACCCATCTTTTCTTAGATGTGTTGTTCTCTATCATCTGTTTCCAGAGTATGGATACAAACAGAAAGCAATTTATTCTTTTCCTCCACTGCCCTTTCAAATTCAAATTATGGACTCTTTCTTCCTTGTGTCTTGAATAAAATCCCCAACTTTTGGCATATATTTGGATACTGAAAATTCCTTCAACCTAACTCTGGTCCCCAAAGCAGTTTCAGTTAAAAATAAATGTCCAGGGGTGCCTGGGTGGTTCAGTTCATTCAGTGTCCTACTCTTGGTCTCAGCTCAGGTCATGATCTCACAGTTCAGAGATCAAATCTCGTGTTGGGCTCTGCACTCAGTGGGGAGTCAGCTTCAGATTCTCTCTCCCTCTCCCTTTTGCCCTCCCTCCCACTTGGGCACTATCTCTCTCTCTCTCTCTCTCTCCCTAAAATAAGTAAATAAAATTTAAAAAAGAATGTCCAAAATGTGATTCTTTTCTCTATCAGCTTTGTTCTGCAGTGGACTACAGTGAAGTGGGGAAGTCTGGTCAAACCTCACGAGGTTGCCTCTGGTTCCTTCAGATCTACAGCAGTGGAAGGAAGGAGAGGAAAGACAGCACGTGATAATTACCAAGGTGATTTGACATTATTGCGGTTAGATCAGAAGGTATTCTTTCTCTAGTGGGTGCTCTTTTGAGCTTTTTGGGAAAAATAATTCCTCAATCACTGGAAATCACTCAATTTTTAAGGTTTTTAATATAAGCTATGCCTAATCAGGCTGACTCCTTAAGACCTGTCCCCTCTCCAAACCCAATCCACACTACACTTTTGAGCAAAGTCCATTTCAAAAAGATCTAATCAGAGCCCTCTTATGAAGGATTCTATTACAACTCCTCCGTAATGCATTATCTTTGTATCAAAATTGCTGCTTTCCTTCTTGTGGTGACCTTTTCTCACTCGACTAAAAGAGTAGCTGGCTCTAAAGTGTGACTTTATTTATGTGCTCTTCTCAGGCATCGGTCAATTGCTAGTCCCTCTGACTCTTCCATTTCAGGAGACAAATGCTATTCTTTCCAATGACAGACTCTTTGAAAACCCTGTCAGTGAAACCTAAGATTTGCCAAAAGAAAACCTCTCCCCATGGTGGGGATTACAATTACAAGTAAATCTTTTTTATTTTTTTTTTAAAGATTTTATTTATTTATTTGACAGAGAGAGACACAACGAGAGAGGGAACACAAGCAAGGGGAGTGGGAGAGGGAGAAGCAGGCTCCCTGCAGAGCAGGGAGCCCAATGCGGGACTCGATCCCAGGACCCTGGGATCATGACCTGAGCTGAAGGCAGTCACTTAACCAACTGAGCCACCCAGGCGCCCCACAATTACAAGTAAATCTTAATCCAAGCCAATTGTCCTTCCTGATTTCTCTAACTCCGTCCTTCTCTGATCAAGAGATTATCGTTATGATAAGCCAGGGTTTTTCAGTATCAGCACTCCTGGCATTTTGGGCTGAATAATTTTTTTATGGAGGTCTGCCATGTGCATGACAGAATGTTTAATGCAGGGGCTCCTGGGTGGCTCAGTCCTTGGGCATCCGCCTTCAGCTCAGGTCGGGGTCCCGGGGTCCTGGGATCGAGCCCCGCATCGGGCTCCCTGCTCCACGGGAAGCCTGCTTCTCCGTCTCCCACTCGCCCTGCTTGTGTTTCCTCTCTCGCTGTCTCTCTCTCTGTCAAATAAATTAATAATATCTTAAAAAAAAAAAAAACAGAAAGAATGTTTAACGCATCTCCAGCCTCTACCCACTACATGCCAGTAGCCGCTTTCTCCATCAACCAAAATTCCAACCCCCTGTAATGTCTGTAGACATTGCCGATGTCCCTTCGGAGGCAAAATTGACCTTAGTTGAAAACCACTGGTCTCAGGGACTAACTTGAAAATCACCTGCTTTACAAATCCCATATTGGAGGTTTTGTACTTGATTTAGAATGTGGGTTATGTGCCACTGAATGTTTTGTCTTTATTAAAGACACACTGTAAGAGCCCCATCTTAACAGCCTCTGACACCTGATAACTAAGGTTGGCTCATCAGCTCATATTTCTAGTGATATTTTAGCAGCCCAGTGATATCATAGTGCTCTCTAAAGATTGTTGCCATGGGTGACTGCCCTGTTGGCTTGCCCCTTCATGCTGCTCAGCCATTAACCACTGGCCACATAGATCTGACTTCACAAGTTGAGCTATCATGTACCGAGGCCCAAGAATTGTTCAGTTTAGAAGGAATGGTATTTCTTCAAAGGTGAAATTTTTAAATGACTCTGCAATGTGGGCCATCTCAAGGGAGAAGCAGCTCTTTTGCACTCACATAGAACGCCCTAAAACCAAGAATCTATTCTTGTAAGTACTCTTAACATCTTACCAGTCGTACATCAAAACATAACCATGGCATCAGAAAAACAAATTTGACAACATCAGGAAATAAATCTTCCATACCTGTACTGAGTACAAATGTGTATTTTAGACTGTTGCAATAGGATTCAGAAGGGAGCGAGTTGGGAGGCGGGAGCAGAGGAGAAATGTGATTGAATTATATTGTAACAGCAATGATATATATTTCTGCATATCTTATCTAAGTATATTGCAGTCATCTAAAAATGCATATGCATTTTATTTTAAATTGTTGAAAAATATGATGTATATGAACCGACATTGATTGTGGGGATTTATTTGTGTTTGTGTTTGAGCTTTGAAGCCATGGATGAGTAAGGAATATGGCTCATTAAAAGGCTTATCTAGGTGAAATTAATGCTGTTTGTAGTAATTTCTGTTTTAATGGAATCTGATCATATTTGTTGATCTGAATCATCACCCATTAACTTAAACCATAAATTTAATGGCAAAATCATGCCTTTTAAAAATATAAGGTGAACATGTGTCAAAGATGTTAACTTGATGATGAATGTGGGAACCATTAAAACCCATTCGGAGGAGGATCACACGAAGCACACATACATAGGAAATAAATTCTGAAATGAATTTGAAAATACATTAAAAAAAAAAGGCCCATCCACAGGGCAATAATCAATTTCATTCCACTAGGAACAATTAATTTCCATCCTATGGGCAAAAATTACCTGCATTAATCATTTTTCTACAACTTATAAAATTTTAAAATATCTCAAAGCCAATGAAAGATGTAGAAACCTGAATGGGCAATGTAGACAATGTATCTACTAACCTTTTCTTCACATTTTAAGGTCTTCCAAAATTAGCCCTGAAATTTTCTAAAACTAAAACATATATCTGTAGTTTTATATTGGTAATGTATTAAATATCCTGAATTTGTGCATTGATAATTGCTTAAATACAAGAAATAGAGTTCATTTACTCTCATTGCCCTCATGGAAATATTATAATCAATTTTTTTCGTATAAATTTCAATTGATTAGTATGTCATTATTTTGTTAAGGGAAGTCATACTAGAACTTCGTGGCAAGCTGTTTGTCACTTGTAAGTGTAATTATTATATAAAACTCGAATGGAAATGCATTATTAAAATGTTTTAGGGACGCCTGGGTGGCTCAGTCGTTAAGCGTCTGCCTTTGGCTCAGGTCATGATCCCAGGGTCCTGGGATCGAGCCCCGCATCGGGCTCCCTGCTCCGCGGGAAGCCTGCTTCTCCCTCTTCCACTCCGCCTGCTTCTGTTCCCTCTCTCGCTGTGTCTCTCTGTGTCAAATAAATAAATAAAATCTTAAAAGAAAAATGTTTTAAATGGCATAATAGATTAACAAATAAAAGATCAGTTCTTTACACTAGTGATAATAATACTTTTAAATTAAATGGGCTAACTGATTTTATTTTCACATGGACATTTTGAATATTTTAAATATTATAATATGTATTCATCATAATAAATGTTGGATATTTCATTAAATAGACAACAAACAGAAGAACTAAACTGACATAATTTGATGCCATATACCCATGGGGGTTTATTGTTGCCTGAAGAGAACAGAAATCTGATGCAAAATTAGGAGCTATTTAAGCTCAGATTTCTGTTCTCCTTAGGAAACACTCCAAGTTGTCTGAATATTAACAGCACTTAGAAAAAATGGCTTAGCGTTTCACAGTGAAGAATACAATGATGTCAAATCCTTGGGTCGGAGGTTAAAAAAAAAAAAAAACAATAGCCAAACAAATTTAGAATTGAAATTAGTCAAAAATAAAATTTATCTCACTGCACTCCCTGTTAAGATCACGGCCGCACCAGTTGTATAGCAAAATGTGCAGTGAGGGTACCCCCTAGTGGTCAGATGCTAAAGCAACTTTTTAAGTGACAGTCATAAATGTACACAAATGCGAAAAAATAGGATTTGAAGAGAAAACTGTCAAAGGAGAAGCAATATACCTTTTTAAAGAGAAACAGAGATTAAAAAAGGAGAAAAGCCTCTCAGCTGCCCCACTGCTTCCATTCCCCAAGGCATTCCCACTAGCTAAGTGCACAGACATGGCTGTTGGGTGTGTGTGTGTGTGTGTGTGTGTGTGTGTTTGAGAGAGAAGGGGAGAGAGTTAGTTTTTCCCCGGTCACATTTATCACACGCCAATACTTTATCTTTTGTTTCTTCGGATTTAGGCAGTATTCATTCATGGTGTGAAATCTTTGGTTAAAACAAACCAAAAAAATATTTTTATGTATGAAGTACTATTGTATATTTCATTTCATGCTAGAGCTACTGGGTTGTTTTTTGTTTTTGTTTTTGTTTTTTTCCTGCTCTAAATTTGTTGTAGAGTCTTGTGAATTTCTTTTTGGTTTCTCTCTTTAGCTATAATATTGCCATTACGAATCTTCTTCCTGCATATAACCTACTTTTTTAGATACACTCTGCAAAGAGAAGGGAAATGTGCACAAGTCTGTCTGGGGTTTCAATGCTGTTAAATGTTAAACAGACACTGTCCTGTGTATTTGTTGTCTTCACATGTGTGGGTATATCCACATTTTCCCCAGAAAGACTAAAAATTGCTTTTGCTGTCTTATATGTGAGGTATATTTTATTTGTAAGATATATAGATATGGATAGATCACATACACAATATTGTATGTTACATATAAATACCGTTTGCTTCCTATTTTCCAAAAGTCCTCAAAATTGATAGTTTATGAATATTTCTGGTGTTCTTCCATTTTGTTTCCCTAATTTAAATTGGTACTTGAACCAGGAGTTAGGGCAAAACAAACAAAATGTACCTTTTAGAATAAATTATAAATTTTCTTTCTATCTCATCTGTCACTGAGGAATGACTGTTCCATCAAAGTCAAAAGTTTAAACATTATAGACATTTAAAATAATATAGGCTGTTTCCATATATTAATTAATAAATTAAACATAATTACCTTTATTCTGAAAATAATTTCCTTTAAACAATATGACTACGTGATTCGCAGTATTTTACTGGAAGATAAATGAAATTCTCTCCAAAGAGCTTGGCAGAGTGGCAAACACTTAATAAATGTTAATTATACATTATTTTTCTTCATATACTTCTAGGTATGTTTTCTTCAATCACCTCTTTATACCTTTCAAATTCTGTAAATATCAGTCACATGAGAGGAAGGTGGAAAGCTGGATTGGAAAGAGAGATCTTTTAAAATTGTGACCAAAATATCTTGCTTTTGTACATTTTACAAAGAGGCTTGACCATGAGAACTAATTTTTAGGGAAACGCTTAAGGGCTATCTGAGTGAGGGCTCTCTGAAACATCAGTTTCATTCCATTAATTATAAATACACACCTATTGATCTGGTTTATTAGAAGGAAGTTGGTATATGTTTCTTTATTATTTCATACAGGCTGCTGAACTATACAAGTTATGAAACCAGCTTTTGTTACTGTGCCCTTAAAAATACTTGGATAGAGGGACGTCTGGGTGGCTCAGTCAGTTAAACATCTGCTTTTTTTTTTAAGATTTTATTTATTTATTTGACAGAGAGAGAAACAGCAAGAGAGGAAACACAAGCAGGGGGAGTGGGAGAGGGAGAAGCAGTCTTCCTGCTGAGCAGGGAGCCCGATGCAGGGCTCGATCCCTGGACCCTGGGATCATGATCTGAGCCGAAGGCAGACGCTTAATGACTGAGCCACCCAGGTGCCCCTAAGCATCTGCTTTTGGCTCAGGTCATGATCTCGGGGTCCTGGAATCAAACCCCACATCGAGCTGCCTGCTCAGTGGGGAGTCTGCTTCTCCCTCTCCCTCTTCCCCTTCCTCCAGCTTGTGCACGCATGTTCTCTCTCTCTCTCAAATAAATAAATAAATAAAATCTTTTAAAAAATACTTGAATAGGGTAGCAACAAAGGAAAGTAAAAATAATAACATGAATAACATATTTTATTATCTATTGCACAACTGATAGATAGTAGATATATTCATCATTGCTAACGTTTTATTGCCTTACATGTATTTGAGATTAAATAGGTCACTAAGTAAAGATAATTTTAGCAAAGTCTCACAATAATTATCCACTTATTTTTCATCACAAACTTTCAAATGGGATGCTCAGTCAAAACATAAGAAAAAAATTGTCTGAAGTCATCCTACAGGAAGGTTGTTGAAAATTTTTTTTCCCATAAGAGTCATGTTAAAGAAGCTTGTCCCTGGGCACTTCATCAAATTAGTAAAATAAAGACCATTTTACCATACTTTTAGTATTCTCAACAAATATTTGAAATATAAATAATCTGTAATCTTTCTATTTGACATGTGAGGTTTCAAGTTCTTCAGTATTTTCAAATCTTCAAACATAGCTAACAAGTTTGCCCGGTTCTCTTGTAAATGGTCATCTTTTAAAGCTTGTATTAGTTGGTCAATTCATGTTCTGCATCCATGTAACTGAAGCAGCAGTTTGTCCCTTCACCCTCCTTTGGCAATCTAAAAATAGGGCAATTGCATATTTTGGCATATTTCTTTTTAAAAATCAATGAACCTCAGTATTGAATAAATACTTTTACTTTGCCTTACAATACTTAAAAGACAAGACAAATCATTCTGTATTTAATCTCTTTTTTATCCTCCAATATAATTATGTGATTTGATTCTAAAGTACAGATTTTCTCTTTGATCTCATGAGACATGCAATTTTGAAAACCAGTGCTTGATGGTAAGGGATACATTTCATTCTGAAAACGGGTAATTAAAAAAAAAAATTGATTTCAACAAAAATGTGAATCAGCAATCCAGCATTGTGAAGTACTGATAGTGTTCAGTTCCATACCCTTCTTCCCCATCCCAGTTGTGACTCTGCAGTCAGATAGAAATGATCTTACTTTAATAAATCTTTCATTTCTAGCTTTCAAAATCAGATTAAATACTTCTCTATGCAGTGGTCAAAATAGAACCTATAGCAAGTTTGGAGAGCAAAAGCAATTTTGGCTTGTAATAGCAATAATATTTAGAATGGCAAGTTGTCTTTTAAAATGAAATATACCATCACCTAAAATCACAAAGAAACCCTTATAAGTTAAATGATCTGAGAAAAAAAAATTATCTTGTGCTACAGGTACAAAAATATTGCATACACTGGGAAGTTACACTTTAATATTTGAATAAACAAACACTCCATACAAAATGTAAACACTAATTACTTCCTATATTTTCTATATTTCTTTAACCAAAAAGATTTTGTAGAGATTCACCTTGTATATGAGTCTGTATTTTGTGTATGTGTGTGAAGAGTGCTATTGTTGTTTTCTTGAGTTTTACTTTCTTAATAGAAATTTATATTATGTTGTCGAATATACCCTTCAAAGTATACCCCCCGATGGCAGTTGTGAAATGATCTCATAGAGCTGCATTGTTTAACCTAAAAAACATAGCTCTGTGGGATTATTTTAGAATATATATTACATATATTAATTTTATATATGCTATAATTTTATAATTTTTTAGTCCACAAAATTGTTACACTAGAAACTTGGTCCATTCTTCTTGTCTTTAAGCAATGTGCTTTTTCTTTTGGTGGTAAGATTTTTTTTTTTAAGGTTCTCCTAAACTTTTAAAAAGCTCTGCTTTGGTATAAAACTAAAAAAAATTATTAACTGACATATGACTTCTGGATATAGAACTACTGAGCATACCTATCTAGAAACATTTGTCACAAGACTAATTTGTAATGTATTCAAAACTACGCTTCTTTATTTTAGAACTATTATTTAGGAGTTATGACTCCCAGGTCCTTATCCTCCTGGTAATGTTTGTGTAGCTTTTGAAAACTGGGGTATTCTAAAGGTTTGCTTACAATACCATTTTCTTCCCTGGGGTCAGAAAGCATGAGGCCCGGGTGCTGTAACCTCTTTCGCCTTTTCCCTCATGAGATATCTCTGACCTATGAACAAGTTGTTGAAATGGTGATCACTGTGCCTCTTTGCAGTGCCCCCTCTTCTCATGATAACCCACATTTGCCTCTGGACAACTTTGTAGTTTGGGCTGTACCTCTCTTCTTCCTCACCTGAAAATTTGCCTCAGCACCTCCACATACCCGAGTAAGTGGCGTAAATCCAATCCCCAAAGCATTGGTGAGTAAGTGGTTCCTTGAGAATATAGAAGCAAGTTACAACCCACAGCACAAAAATAAATCAAAGTTCTGCAAATCATACCTCTGCTTTCTCTTTCTCCCACCTTATATTCTTCTTTCTCTATTTCAAAGGATCTCCCACTCCTGTCCCCAAACTCCCTCTCTCCTGTATCTCTATGCAACTTGTTCAGCCTCCCTCAGCTTCCAGGATCTCTTCTCCCCCCTACTTAATCCTCTTTCTTACGTAAAACAATTTAATCCTGCCAAAATCTCTCCAATTTGCATACTTACACCCTCACTTAGAGAAATTGGGATCTTCAGAAGATATAACTTTTTTAGAGGTAAAATGAATTCTAACAATGTGTGGGTGTTTGCACTTGCACACATTCTTTGATCTGTCGCATACCGATCATCATACGTTTTATAAAGAGTTGTCATGCCCTGGAGAGCAATATTTTCTTGCTAGTATTTATCAATGTATACGGAGGAGAATCCTTCACAGAAAGACAGAAGTTAACATCACATCACTCTTCTATCCTGAAAGCAGTTATATCCCAGGGGGACCGTGGCTTCGACCCACCTATATGATCTCTTCAGGTTTTGTGATTGGTCTTCCTATACAGACTCTAGTCCCTTCTTTTTCTTTTACATTTGACAGTACAGAAGCTGATTCACATTCTTTATCCACCATAAGATATATCCATCAAAGAGATGGCTCTTTGGATTGCTGAACATCAACTTTTTCCATAATGCTTGGATACATTTTACTCTCTCAATGGACCTAGACTTTAGTTTACTGGTTCAAATTGTGCATTTCAACCCATTTCAACAGCTTGGGCTGACACGTTAGCTAGAAAGACCAGAGAAATACACTAGCCCACAAGGTAAGAAATATTTATCTAAATTTTATAAATTTTAAAATATGCTTAACCTTCTAAAATAACAAATGCCTAAGTCATATATGGTTTGATTACTTACCACTAAGATACCTCATCTCACTTTCATTTTCTGACTCATAGTTTTCTCATCTTAGAACTATAATAGTGAACTAAATAATCTTGGATGTATCTTCCAGCTATAAAATGCGACCTTTTCATTGCACTAGTGTGTGTTTAACTCTGTATATCTAACTATCTAACTCTAGTCTGTTTTTTTGACATAAAAGACTGACATTTTGCTTTATGCAGCTCCAGGTTCAAGTGCAAAGAGAGAGTGGGAGGAGAGACGGGGAGACAGAGATTTCCAATTTCTCTGCAGTAAGCTTTTCCCAGCCAGAATGAAGGCATTTCATGATTTTCTACATGTCTATACCTGTCCAACTCCATGCTGCTCTTTGGAGTCAGTATCTCTATTTCATAATAGAATCATTTCTTTTACTAGGAACGATCAACTTCCTATTTGTTCCGTATCTGTCTACAAAGACCAAATTTCTTAAAAGATCAAGACTTCTATTTTTGCAGAATATTCAAAACACAATAGAGGAGAAAATATCTGTTGGTTTTTAAAACAACTTTTTTTTTTTTTTCCTGCAATCAGATATTACCGTTTGGTTGTTCTTATTCTTTTTTAAGCTTATATTCCTAAAGGCCTGAGGTAAATGCCATTTAGGTATGTACTGCTTTAATTTAAGGCAAAGCTATTCATTCTGCCTCTGAAGCGATTCTCTATGCATTGTCGCCTCTTCTTAAATTGTAAACCCTAGGGTCTCTTGCTCTTTTTTTTTTTTTTATTCCATCCAACTATCTTTTGCCCAAACCTGTCACTTTTAGCTTCATCTCACCTGTAACATTCTGCCCCTTCCTCAGAGCCCCTACTGCGGCTATCTTCCGTGTGCCCATCTCAGTCTGCATACATCTCTGCCACTCCTATTTCACGTGGATGACACTGACCGTGAGTGCTTCCTGTGCACAAATAGAACAAAGGAAGAGCCCACTACTAAACAATGCTTCTTTAGAGGCTGTAGCCCATAATTGAAATCTGGTTGCATTTGCTGCTTGGTAATTCTAGAAGTTCAAAAAGAAGCCTCTTTGCTGATAGCTTTATGCAGGGCTGATCTGTCTGACACTGTTATTTCCCAGAAGTTTACCTGTCTGACACATTGTGTAGAGCTGTGCTTCGGCAAATGTGCACTTCTGCACTTGAACCAGGAGGGATTGAATTAGACTCACGACAAATAAGCATTTATTTATTTATTTGACAGCTGTTACAAAGATAAGGTCATGCCTATATAGCTGTGCTTCAATTAATGGAACCTGATTACACATGTGAATTAGGGGATGAGCCTTCACATTATGGAAGGGATTATTCATATCACAAAAGAATTCACTTCAGGGTTTCATTAAAAACTGACTATTGCTTTTAAAATGATTCTTTAGTTCAAGTCAATTGCTAAAACTCAAGCACTCTAAGATCACATAGATTGAGGTCCCCCACACTTTTTTGTTCCAACTATATTTTATTAGCTATATACACAACAGGCGCGCGTGCGCGCGCACACACACACACAAACACACACACACACACAAGCATAACTCGGAGATACTGCAGGTTTGGTTTCAGACCACCACAATAAAGTAAATATTGCAATGAAGTGAGTCAAATGAATGTTTCACTTTCCCAGTGCATATAAAAGTTACGTTTACACTAAACCGTATTCTGGTAAGTATGCGATAGCATTATGTCTAAAAACCAATGTACATACCTTAATTAAAAATACTTACATGCTAAAACGTGCTTATCATCATCTAGGCTCCAGCAAACCATAATCTTTTTTTTTTTTGAAGATTTTATTTATTTATTTGACAGAGAGAGAGAGAGCAGGAACACAAGCAGGAGGAGTGGGAGAGGGAGAAGCAGGCTTCCCGAGGAGCAGGGAGCCCGATGAGGGGCTCGATCCCAGGACCCTGGGATTATGACCTGGGCCGAAGGCAGGCGCTTAACGACTGAGCCACCCAGGCGCCCCACCATAATCTTTTATGGAGGGTGCTGCCTTCGTGTTGAGGGCTGCTGACTGATCAGGGTGGTGGGTGCTGAAGGTTGGGGTGGCTGTGGCCATTTCTTAAAATAAGGTGACAATGAAGTTTGCCACATCAGTGGACTCTTTCTTTCACAAACAACTTCTTTGTAGCCTGTGATGCTGTTTGGTAGCATTTTACCCGCAGTAGAACTTCTTTTAACATTGGAGTCAGTCCTCTCAAACCCTGCTGCTGCTTTATCAACTAAGTTGATGTAATACTCTAAATCCTTTGTTGTTTCAACAATCTTCACAGCACTGTCACCAGGAGTAGGTTCCATCTCAAGAAACCATTGTTTTTTTTTTTTACTCTTCCATGAGAAACAACTCTTCAGCCATTCAATTAGAACAAAACAGGGTTCTTTTCAGTTGAAACTTTGAACTAGATACATTGCCCCATATTGATCTAACATATTCAGTTGATGAGTGTTTTTATAAGAACAATGGAGCAATAAGAGAGAGTTCCCGGGTGCCTGGGTGGCTCAGTTGGTTAAGCGTCTGCCTTCAGCTCAGGTCATGATCCTGGAGTCCCGGGATCGAGTCCCACATCGGGCTCCCTGCTCAGCAGGGGGTCTGCTTCTCCCTCTTCCTCTTCCCTCTCGTGCTCTCTGTCTCTCATTCTCTCTCTCTCAAATAAAATAAATACAATCTTAAAAAAAAAAAAGAGAGAGAGAGAGTTCCCAAATTTCAGAACAACTCTTTGTAAAAGTAAAGTACAATACAGTAGCATTAAAGATCTTTTAAGCAGGGTAGTAGTGTAGTGATAAAGTATCTTGTTATGGCCCCACAACCTGTTTCTCTTTCTCCCTATTTTAGTCCACTCTCCTCTTGTACCAGTGTGGGGTACATTGATGTAAATCCAATATGACTCTGACATTGTTTTTAAAATCAATCTCTCATATTCTTCTATTTTGATATTTTCTTATTCATGTGAATCTAGTGTTCTCTGATATGTTAACAAGCTCATTTAAAAAGTAACCTATGATCTACAGACAAAATTTTGGCTATAACTTTCCATAGAGATTCACAATTTATATTTGTATTTTTTAAAGATGTTTTTACTTATTTGAGAGAAAGAGAGGATCAGGGGGAGAGGGAGAGGAAAAGAATCTCAAGCAGTCTCCCTGCTGAGCACCGAGCCCGTTGTGGGGCTTGATTCCACGACCCTGAGATCATGACCTGAGCTGAAACCAAGAGTCAGAGGCTTAACCAACTGAGCCAGCCAGGTGCCCCTATAATTTGTATTTTAAACATTCTGAGAAACTTTGTTATTAAACTAATCCATTCAAATTTATTTAACTTAGCATTTCCTATATTTGTATTATGATGAAAATAATTTTTCTTGCTTATGAAAATTATTTGGAAAGTTCCATGGAAGGTATTTAAATAAAGTTTATTCTACTTCAAGTGTTATGCTTATGCACACTTTCCATTTCTTTATAATATATATATATATGTGTGTGTGTGTGTGTATATATATATCATTAGATTTAATATTCTTCTGTATTTTAAGACAAAATGTAATAAGACATCTGTACAGCCCATTGATAGATTTTTTTCCTGTCTTGGCACTTAAACCTAGTTCAATCAGTTATGCTTTGAGTAATGAGACCACATGTGACAAATGGCACAATGGGAAATACATGACCACACGTGGGAACCAAAGTATAATACACTTTTTTCCAGGAAGGAGCTTCACAAGACCTGTGGAGCATTCACTCGGGATTATTCACTCTTTTTCAGTACATACTCTGATGCTCCCAATGAATCTGAGGCCTCAGTCCCCCATGATGCACTCCTATAAATAGCAAGTCAAATTGGGAGAATAAATTGAATGAACTGTCACAAACATTTCTCAGTAAAATAAGGGGAAAAGTGTAACTGTAGCCTGAATAAGAATTACACGCAGATTTACTAAGCTTTGGGGTCCTCTTCGTTGAAATGCATTTCCAAAGGAAAAAAAAATCAATATTAAACTACATTTGATATATTTCTTTGCTAAAAGCCACAACTTCCAGTATTCTAGAGAGGAATGATTTATAACTATTACATCCAACAAAATGTTCTTTTTGGCCCTGAAATCTGATAATTTGGTTTTACATGGTGACTGTGCTTCCAGAAATAAAACTCCTGTCCATCACCATTATTATTATTATCAAGGATAGTCTGAGAAGTGTTGTAGAAAGCATAGCACATTTTCCCTGCTTTACTCATGTGTGATAATTGCACAGTTTTGGAAATATATTAGCTACAGAAAAAGAAGAATGAAGACCTTAAAGCTGTTTTAGGTAGAAATGAGCAAGGAACCTTGGTTTTCTATCTTGGGAGCACTTTTCTTGGTGTATTCTATAATATATTTCATCTTGGCCTTGCAGATGTATTTCTGAATATTTCAACCTGAAAACATTTCACTGCTTTGCAAATGTTTTATCAGCCTGCCTTTCTCTCCACACTAGGACCTGATGCATATTGCAAGTGAAGGATAGAGAATGAGAATGTAGCCCTCATTTTCAATCCCTAATTCTTTTTTGTTTAGTTGTTTTTGTTTTTGTTTTTTGGGTTTTTTTTTTTTTCTTCTGTGTGTGTGTGTGTGTGTGTGTATGTATAGATCATGGTCGTGTTGGTGGCATATGGATAAGGCCAAAAGATACTCTTCATCAATTGTAATAAATGCATCACTCTGGTGAGGGATATTGATAATGCGAGAGGCTATGCATGTCTTGAGGATACAGGGTCTGTGGAAATCTCTGTGCTTTCACTTTTGCTGGGAACCTAAACCTACTCTAAAAAATAAAAGTCTATTTAAAAAAAAAAAAACATTCTTAGATGTCTTAATATGAGCAAACCAATATCTTTCAGCTCTTGTACAAGAATTACTAAGAAACTAGAGGTGGTTACAGAGTGAAGAAAGGGACAATTCTAATTATATTACTAATTATATTACTATTTAATGGCCTTGGTGGCCCACCTTATGATGAGCTGCAGGTGCCAGGAAAGACATATAATGATTTTTATATCAGAAGTGGGATTCCTTCCATACTTCTTCCCTGTAGGGGGAATCCCGTTTTCAGCTCTTATTACAATTAAGAAATTACTCCTTTCCAACAAAAGGAGATCATAGTACCCACCTTCCTTCTGTTCAGCTATACAACACTCATAAGTTGGGCACAGAAAAAGCAGAAATTAACTCTACAGAGCATGGAGAGTTCAGCTGAAGAGAGAACAAGTGTACTAAGAAAACACAAAAGAGATACTATTTCCTAAGTAATTAAGTTATTGATGATAGGAATTCAACAGAACATAATGAAGGGGCCTAATATCTTTAGAAATATTGTTAATGAAGGGTCAATATTTCTATGAACCTTAGAAAGGTCATGTGAACAAAGATTAAAAACTCTCTTCGAGAAGTAATAAATAATCTAATATTAGAAAGTGGCATCCTAGAATAGGCTGATGTGAGCTAAGAAGAGTACAATACATAGACCTGTATTGATGAAACAAATAGATAAATGATTCGGGCAAGACCAAAGGAAATGTTAGTCTCTTAGTGACATTAATTTAAAGATTTGCACCAAATCCAAATAAAGAAGAATTAAACACTGATGTTCAGTTCATTTATTTATTGATTGATGTTTAATTCATTCATACCATACTTTAGGTGATTGACCATCTATTAGATATGGTTTTAGTTTGAGAGTATGCATTCAATCATTTTTGGTTATTTATTTGGTTATGTTTATGTGTTTATTAGTCTCATGTTACAGAATACCTCCATGTATCATTACAGAGAGATAAGTATATCTAAATGAAAGATGAATACGATTGCAGTCAAGATTCTGAGGCCAGGTAGGCAAAATGAAGATAAAGATATGTCACAAAAAAACCTACTCTTGTATTTTTATCTGTATCACCCACACAGTACATGGTTTGACTTTTAATATGTATTGAGAAGTTGTCTGCCAACTCTTAATATTATGCCCCACTAACATGTTACTTAAAAGTCCCTTTCTTTGTCTTGAGGAGGAATATAACAGAAAAGTTGGCAAACTGTAGTCTGTTTTTGTAAAGAAATTTTGAAGACAGCTGCACCCATTCATTTATATATCTATGGCTGCTTTCAAGCTACAACGGAGTTGAGTAGTTGCAACAGAGCCATTCAGCTTGCAAAGGATATTTACTGACACTTTACAGAAAAATTTATTAATGTCTGGCATAGCACAAAGTAAATGCTCTTTGAGTCAGACAGACTCACAGGAAATACGTGCTCCCAGTTAAGCTTCATGTTTTCTGATGTTTTAGGATTCCCAACATAAACCAACCTAACTTTCTCTTATATAGTAAGGTACTCTGTTTTTCCCATTGATTAGGACCTTATCTTGGTGTTGAACATCCAGAATTTTCCACCAGCCCTGAAACTAGGCCAGCTCCTAGTATTTGTGGAGTCTAAGGCAAGAGAATAAATGGGGCTAATCTACCACACATTTAAGGTTATAAATCAAGTAAGAAGACTCATTAAATGAATATGTTTTAGCTTTCTGTTTTGATAAGCATACATTTATAATCAACTAGAAAGCCAAACTTGAACTTAGAATATTCAGACTTTTAAGAGTGTCTCTACAAAAACATGGCAGTATGAAGGGGATTCATTCTCAACCTCCATCCTGCAACCCCTCCATAACATTTTCTTTGCTTTTCATTTCTTCCTCCACTGTGTAGGGCAGCATGCATGTGGACATTCTGCACTCATGTCCAAGCTCAGCCTATATATAGCTCCTCACAGTGTCTCCCTCTCCTCTGAAGGCCTGGGGCCATATACATCTATGACAGTCAGTCCCTGGGAAAACAGATCCAGCAAAGAGGGCTCACAAGTATTAGAAGAAGGCCTAGATCATTTTAGCAGAAAACTCCCAGCTCCTAGTTACCTAGAACTTGTTCAAGAAGACAAGCATAGGCTCAGAATATGTTCTTCTCTTGGGCCCACATACTCCTTACTCTGTGGAGAGTTGCATAAGTAATGGAGAGCCCAGGTAGATCCCTCTCAAAACCTTGCTCTCAAGACCAGCAGCATCAGCATTCCTTAGGACAGTGGTTTCCAAATGGGGGTGATTTTGTCCTCTGGGGAATACTTGGCAATATCTGAAAGCATTTTGATTAATCACAACTGGTCAGGGAAAGTAGTGGGACCAGTAGTAAGTGGGACTTACCAGGGAAAGTCGGTAGAAGCCGGGGATGCTCCTAAACATCCTACACTGCACAGGATATGTCCCCCAAAGAAATTACTTGGTCCAAAATATTAATAATATTGAGACTGGGAAATCCTCACCTAGGATTTTATTGGAAATGTAGAATCTCAGGCCCACCTAAGACCTACTGATCAGAATCTGAATTTTAACCATATCTCTAAGAATATATATTAAAGTTTGGGAGACACTGCTCTAAAGCATGGGGCAGAAGCAGAGGCTCGTTTTACTCTAGGGAGGAGTGGTGCTGGCTAGGACAGATGGCTTGTTTGTGTTCACATCGGATTTCTTGATATCAGTGTTTGTTGTTATGATTTTCCCTCATTCCAACACCACTTTTTCACCCATTGACTTATTCCTTTTATAACAGATTCAGAAAGTCAGATGTATCTTGTATTTTCATTCTTTCATATAGAGTCCTGCATACCAAGTTTAATCTATAAGAAGAATTTTGACGGACATTTGAAAGTTTACCTCAATAAAGCTCGTAAGTCATAATCAGTCATCACAGGCTTTATAACATTATGATTATCCCAGGCTGACCTCTCCTGGTTGCCTTGAATCATATCCTGAATTTTATGAAAGAGGGAAAAACATGGACAGACTACATCATAGCTTTTTTAGAGGATTTCATTATCTGAGCAGAGCACAGGAAGGCTTCCGGTACTAAATGTCTGGCCTCTTTTAACATGACTCATTTACTGATGATACCAGTTGCATTTTTTTCAGACCAGAAAATGCTGTGGAATGAATGAAATGAAATCTCATTTTTCAGTTGAGCCTGAGTACCTTAATTTATTGATAGAAGGACATGTTTGTGTTTAGCTTGATTCTTGTTTTACCTATGCATAGACAACCTAAGGAACTATTCCAGTTTGAAGGACAAAAGCATTAGAGCTGTGTGTGTCTTGTGCATAACGGGAGTATTTCTAGAGGCAGGAGGATAATGAGAGGGCCATATACAATGTTTTCAAGGGGCCAAGTACTTAACATTTTCTGGTTCCAAACATATTGCAAAGGCAGGCCCTGCATTTAGCATTTAGCCTCCTTGTCTTCGTGTCTTCATGTGTAGCTTGACTCCATGAAATTTACCCCATCCCTTAAGGATTATAGTCATTTGGTACTTTCTTCCTCTTCCTCATTTCTGATTTTATATTTACCTTAAGTAAAATTTATCCACATATTCCTTGAAAATCCACAGTAATTCCAAACACCATGCTAAATAAAGACCGAAAACAAGCCAAAAAGCAAACCAAAACAAAAAAACACTTCAACACTTCTATGACTGCATGACTGACGAGAGTTTCAAATCTCCCCCAACCCTTTAATTATTTATTTTCTTTTTAACATTTACAAACACTCTCTTCCCATCCCTTCACTCTGGGAATTTTCAGTTTAATATAAAAAAAATTATCATTAATTTGAATAAATATACAAAGGAAAGCTTGAGGGATAATACGGAAGTTTCTGAGGTTTTGGTGATCCATGAAATTTTCCAGTGTAGAAAGTCGTCTGTTTTACCTATTCATACAGGGTGATTTTTCTGGCACCATTGACACTTCTTTTCTCAATATAACTTTATCAGTGGTTCATCAAGACATTTTTCAGGGACAATGTGCATTCCATTAACCTTTGGAAACACTTAGGACTCACTTGTTTTCCAGCCTTTCCCCATCCTTGGAGCCATCTGTCTCGACTCTATCTCTAGCATCAACCTTGACTTACATGAAGAATGATTTAGTGACTCATCCATTGATACAGTAGTGACAGACCAACATCAGAGCTGCCCCATCAAGTGACTTTTTTTTTTTTAAGATTTATTTATTTGACAGAGAGAGACACAGCAAGAGAGGGAACACAAGCAGGGGGAGTGGGAGAGGGAGAAGCAGGCTCCCTGTGGAGCAAGGAGCCCGATGTGGGGCTCGATCCCAGGACCTTGGGATCATGACCTAGGCTGAAGGCAGACACCTGACCGACTGAGCCACCCAGGTGCCCCAAGTGACTCTTGATGATATGTCAAACTTGGACCTTGTTCCAGGTCTGATCATTGAGCATTTTCTCATTTCCAAGGAGTTTACTTTGCTTGCATTTTTCTATCCTGTTTCTAGCAGGAAGTCCTGGTTCCCAGTGAATATAACTAAATGTGTTCTTTCCTGAAAGATACTGTCTCTTCTAACTTGACTTAACTAGGTAGATCAAAGCCCAAAATGGTCACTGCCTTTTTCATGTAGATATGTCATGTACATTTCACCCTCTCACCCCCTCCTATCCCCATACTTCCAATTTCTAGACAAGAAGTCACTTTAGGAAGTGAAGTAATTTTATCACCTTAAAAGTGCATATTTTTATAAAATTCTTAAGGTAAAATGTACTTTTATTTCTAGTTTTTTAAAAGTTAAATCATCAATATATTTTGACATAGGTTTGGGTATTAGACATACGGTCATTGAGGGAGCATGAAAATTAAGCATGTAGTTGAGAGAAAGACAAAATTCATATAGTAATTTCAATATGATTCAAAAATTTTGTAAAATGGCTTTTGTCCTTTTTCTAAGTAAACAGGAGATGGCATAAAGCAGTCCCTCTGAATTGTGCTCATATTAAGAATCCTGTTTCCAAGATGACTCATACCTAACTGAGTGCATTTTGCTGTTTTTCATGCTGAGAGTATTGCTGTTGTCTGTATCATTCTTCTCTGTTTACGTGTTTAAAGGAAGGGGACAGGGTGAGAAGTGGTATGTGAATATCTTAAGGCCCTCTTGAAACCTAAAAATGCCAAAGGTATAGCTTTTACGTGATCTTAGAAAATTGGGATCAATTATTTTGAAGGTTTCTCTCCTTCCTACTTTAGGCTTAAAATTTTTAAATGTGGCTGTTAGAGAAGCTGATGATACAGAATTAAAACATATACATCAACATATACATATACTTTGAAGAAATAAAGTCTTAAAAATACACACACACAAACACACATCCCATCTTGGGGCAGTATTTTTTTGAACAACATCAAGGGAACAACCAATTACAACATGAAAAAAACTGTTATCTGTGGGGAGAGCAGTTTAGGATTAAATTTTACCAAAATCCTTTACCCATATAATTCTGAGTTCAGGTCTGCTAGTAAGAGGCATGTATATATTAGGTCTGTAAAGCAGAAGACAGGTGAGCCATGGGAGTTGTAGAAGCATACATACGAATAGAGTAGGAATAGCAACAGTCTCTAATTTGTGTCCTAGAGGAAAAACCTGAGATATACTCCTTCAACAATGACACACAATTGAAAGAAAAACCCCAGAATACTGGGGGAAAGTTATCTGTTGGGAAATTATTTTAAAAGACAGTATTTTGGGGGGACAGATGTTAGGATTCCAACCTATGTACATTAAGTCTGGCCATAGGAGAAAATAGAAGAAAGAGAGTAGAAGCCTTTACAGGAAAAAAAAAAAAATACCATACTTAAAAAAAGGAAAGGAAAATTGAAATAAAAACTAATTAAAATGTTTTAGGACAAACACATAAATAAGAAATATTTTTATATTTCAGTGATGAAAAAAATACCAAAAATTTCCAAAGGAGGGGCGCCTGGGTGGCTCAGTCGTTAAGCGTCTGCCTTCGGCTCAGGTCATGGTCCCAGGGTCCTGGGATCGAGTCCCACATCGGGCTCCCTGCTCCTTGGGGAGTCTGCTTCTCCCTCTCCCACTCCCCCTGCTTGTGTTCCCTCTCTCACTGTGTCTCTGTCAAATAAATAAATAAAATTAAAAAATAATAAAAAAATAAAATATTCATACCAGACAAGCCTTTATAAAAGATTATTAGCTAAACAGAATTCCTTCCGAATTCTTTTTAGAAAGAAGAATGTATTTAAATGAAGACATTTAGGGGCGCCTGGGTGGCTCAGTTGTTGAGCATCTGCCTTCGGCTCAGGTCATGATCCCAGGGTCCTGGCATCGAGCCCCGCATCGGGCTCTCTGCTCTGCGGGAGGCCTGCTTCTCCCTCTCCCACTCCCCCTGCTTGTGTTCCCTCTCTCGCTGTGTCTCTGTCAAATAAATCAATAAAATCTTTAAAAAAAAAATTTCCAAAGGAGGAAAAAAAAAAGTTTTCTAGAAACACATACCAAAATCATTTTGGCTTTATATCTTTTTTCTTTCTTTCTTTTTTTCTTATTTATTTATTTATTTATTTTTACAGAATCCAATAATAAAAGTAAGGACAGAATTTGCGTGGGGCTACTATGTACCAAGATCTTTATATCCAACAAAGTCATTAATCATGTTGGAAAAGAATAAAAAATAATTTCCTATATGAAGCCTCAGAAAATATTTCACCCAGGTATGCTTCATGAATATTTCATCTAGGTATGTTAAAAAGAAAACTTGAGGATATTGAAAATTAATTAAAAATAGAACTCAAGTAAAAAAAATAGAACTCAAGTAAGAAACATGAAATGAATAAAAGAATAAGTTATCAAGGATGGTGGTGAGGTTTTTTTTTTTAATTATGGTTACAGAATTAAAAAATAAAAATCTCTGAAAATATCTATATTGTCAACAACAGAAACAACAAAATAGCTGGGGTCTTGAAATCTGAGGTGAAATGAAGAGAAAGGACTGGATGTGCCAGGGTCAGCAGAGTGCTGGGTACATAGCGATGGCTAAACAAATTCTGCCGATCTTGTGTTTTTCACATTGTTGCTATTATATCAAAAAGCAATGCAAGCAAGGTACTGTGTGTGGTTAATGCTGTCAGTGCCCACACTCATCTCCAGCCAATTTTAGACTCTCCTCTGTTTTCCTTTGGGTGGTGACTCTCCCATGCTGTTAAAACATGCCCTGGTGCTCATGGTGCAGATCAGAAGTTCCAATCGATTTAAGGCACCAGGAGGAACTTCAACCAGTGGTAAGCAGGCGTTTGTGTATAAATACCATAATTGCTTCCCCACATAGTTGGGATCACTTTGAGCCTGCCATTTATACTGGCTCCCAGAGTCTTCCCAGTGGGCTTCAACTCCAGTTACCCACAGAGGTAACTGACTTAACAGGACACCGGTTACTGGCTCCCTTTTCTTCTCTCACGCATCCCCATCCCACTACTGATACTCCTGTGATCACCTCCCCAAATAAGCCATTCGCACTAAGATCCTGGCCTCAGGTCTTCTCCTGGGGAAAACACAAGCTAAGACACCACAGGTCGTTTAACAAATTGTCAAGCAATACACTACTAAACAAATCTGACAAGGATGAAGTAAAATGAACAGTCACATACATTTATGGTGGCAGGATAAATTGATGTAAACCATCTAGAACTCAACTTGACTATATATATATATCAAAGGCCATAAAATGCTCACACTCTGATCCATTTGGCACCACTGTGGGAAAACCAACAGAAGGGAATAATGTTATGACACACAGGGAAAAAAAAAAATGCCTTTAATAATATTCATGAACTACAGCAGTTATAATAGTAAAATATTAGGAAAATGTTTCCAAATTCAACAAATCATTGGTAAATATCAGAACAGCTATCAAATTAAAGATTTGCATTGTTTAAGAATCACACTATGGATTTTATCTTAAAGCAAGAAAGCTACCTGTGATAAAGCAATAATTGATAATCAAAGTATAAAAATCTATCATAAAGTTAAGTTTATTTGCATTACCCAGAAGTCCTACTACAGTTCCAAGAAAAATAACACTGAGACAACTATTTTATACTGGCCTCTTTTTCCTTTAAAGCTGGCCTATGTATTTTTATTTCACTGAGAAAAGGAAGATCATAAGAGTCACATGAATCAGTACATTTACTTAAAATGATACCCATATACCCTGTCCTGTTATAATGGTGACATGGCCTTCCCTGTAGCTAGAACCAAAGCTTCCGGTTGCCTATTGCATTCTCTTGCTACTTTAGCCAACTCAAGGATTTTGCCGTATTAGCTTCTGCTTTTTGTTTTTTTCTCTTTTTTTGGTAAGTGTTTTCACCCTTTCTACTGGATAATTTGTATCATTCTGTACTCATCCCTATTAAAAAATAAAGTAACAAAACTCTCTTCTTTTTTATACTCCTGTTTCCTACCAGCTACCGAAAGAGCTGTCTAGTCTTTTTCTCTTCACCTTATTCCACTCAATTGAGATTTTCTGCCCCGTCATTCCATTGAAATTGATCTCATCAAAGTCACCAAATGACCAGCTTTCCAAATAAAAATGTCAAATATCTGTCCTAATCACCCTTGAACTTAAACAGTATCTACCCAATTGACAACTTCCTTTTAAACCAGAATTATTACTTTGGCATGGGAGAAACATCATAATTTTGTTTTATTTACTACTCTACTAATGACTCTTCTTTATTCCCGTCTCCTGGCTTCTCCCCCTTTTTGAGTTCTCCAAATGTTCATTTGCCTGAGGGCACAGTTTGCATCCACCATTTTTTTTCCCCCACTACCTCTACTTTATTCTAGATGACATTCAGACCCATGGTTGAAAATATAGTTTGAACTGTTGATTTCCCAAAATGTATTTCTGAGTTTCCAGACTCATCTCTAGCTGCTAACTTGATGCGTCTGTTTGAATACCTAATGGGTGTCTCAAGCACTACATGGCTGGAATAGAATCCCGCAGCCCCTTTAATATTCCTCAGTCTGCCTTAGCTCTTTATGGCATCATTCATCCAATCAGAAAAGCCAAAAACTTAAGAGTTATTCCTAGTCCCCTCTTTTTCTTAGCCCTCATCTCCAAATGGAGTGTCTATCTCCAAAATTTATTCTGAAAACCACCTCACTAAACATCTACCACTATTACTGTAGTCCTGTTTGTTGCCTGGGCAACTGTCACAGACATTGAATCGGCTTCTTGCTGAAGTTATCTCCTCTTTATGGTCCATATAAAACAGACAGAGTAATATCTTTAAGCACAAGAGCTAGATTATAACATCATTTCACTTAGAATTTTTTTGACTCTAGTTTTTTAATGACTGCAAACCCTACTTAACCTGGCCACAACTTATCTTTCTCACCTCATCTGTCATCACTTTGTCATTCTCTAAAGGTGACATTCACTGGCCTATTTGTGTTATTGAACAAGCCAGCTCATCTCTGTCTTAGAGCTGGTACACTTGCTATTCTCACTGCTTCTACTCTTCACCACAGATATTTTATATGGCTGGTTCCGTCCTAACATTCAGATCTCTACTCAAACATCATTTCTCTAGAGAATTTTAGAGACCATTCTCTCTGAATTCACAGCCCCACAAACAATGTGTTACGTAATTGTCTATCTCATGTTGGGGAAATGTAATTAAAAACAAAATGTCTTCTTTTTTTTTTTTTTTTTGAGATTATTTTTTTTTATTCTTATGTTAATCCCCATACATTACATCATTACTTTTAGATGAAGTGTTCCATGATTCATTGTTTGTGCATAACACCCAGTGCTCCATGCAGAATGTGCCCTCCTCAATACCCACCACCAGGCTAACCCATCCTCCCACGCCCCTCCCCTCTAGAACCATTTGTTTTTCAGAGTCCATCGTGGTTCGTCTCATGGTTCGTCTATCCCTCCGATTTCCCCCGCTTCATTCTTCCCCTCCCGCTACCTTCTTCTTCTTCTTTTTTTTTTTTTAACATATATTGCATTATTTGTTTCAGAGGTACAGATCTGAGATTCAACAGTCTTGCACAATTCACAGCGCTTACCAGAGCACATACCCTCCCCAGTGTCTATCACCCAGTCACCCCATCCCTCACACCCCACCCCCCACTCCAGCAACCCTCAGTTTGTTTCCTACAATTAAGAATTCCTCATATCAGTGAGATCATATGATACATGTCTTTAACTGTTTGACTTATTTCACTCAACATAATACCCTCCAGTTCCATCCACATCGTTGCAAATGGCAAGATCTCATTCCTTTTGATGGCTGCATAATATTCCATTGTATATATATACCACCTCTTCTTTATCCATTCATCTGTCGATGGACATCTTGGCTCTTTCCATAGTTTGGCTATTGTGGACATTGCTGCTATAAACATCGGGGTGCACGTACCCCTTCGGATCCCTACTTTTGTACCTTTGGGGTAAATACCCAGTAGTGCAATTGCTGGATCATAGGGTAGCTCTATTTTCAACTTTTTGAGGAACCTCCATACTGTTTTCCAGAGTGGCTGCACCAGCTTGCATTCCCACCAACAGTGTAGGAGGGTTCCCCTTTCTCCGCATCCCCGCCAACATCTGTCGTTTCCTGACATGTTAATTTTAGCCATTCTGACTGGTGTGAGGTGGTAACTCATTGAGGTTTTGATTTGGATTTCCCTGATGCCAAGCGATATTGAGCACTTTTTCATGTGTCTGTTGGCCATTTGGATGTCTTCTTTGGAAAAATGTCTGTTCATGTCTTCTGCCCATTTCTTGATTGGATTCTTTGTTCTTTGGTTGTTGAGTTTGATGAGTTCTTTATAGATTCAGGATACTAGCCCTTTATCTGATATGTCATTTGCAAATATCTTCTCCCATTCTGTTGGTTGTCTTTGGTTTTGTTGACTGTTTCCTTTGCTTTGCAAAAGCTTTTTATCTTGATGAAGTCCCAATAGTTCATTTTTGCCCTTGCTTCCCTTGCCTTTGGCGATGTTTCTAGGAAGAAGTTGCTTCGGCTGAGGTCAAAGAGGTTGCTGCCTGTGTTCTCCTTTAGGATTTTGATGGACTCCTGTCTCACATTGAGGTCTTTCAACCATTTTGAGTCTACTTTTGTGTGTGGTGTAAGGAAATGGTCCAGTTTCATTCTTCTGCATGTGGCTATCCAATTTTCCCAACACCATTTGTTGAAGAGACTGTCTTTGTTCCACTGGATATTCTTTCCTGCTTTGTCAAAGATGAGTTGACCATAGAGTTGAGGGTCCATTTCTGGGCTCTCTGTTCTGTTCCATTGATCTATGTGTCTGTTTTTGTGCCAGTACCATGCTGTCTTGATGATGACAGCTTTGTAATAGAACTGGAAGTCCGGAATTGTGATGCCGCTGGCTTTGCTTTTCTTTTTCAACATTCCTCTGGCTATGTGGGGTCTTTTCTGGTTCCATACAAATTTTAGGATTATTTGTTCCATTTCTTTGAAAAAAGTGGATGGTATTTTGATGGGGATTGCATTGAATGTGTAGATTGCTCTAGGTAGCATTGACATCTTCACAATATTTGTTCTTCCAATCCATGAGCATGGAACGTTTTTCCATTTCTTTGTGTCTTCCTCAATTTCTTTCATGAGTATTTTATAGTTTTCTGAGTAAAGATCCTTTGTCTCTTTGGTTAGATTTATTCCTAGGTATCTTATGGT